>NC_083465.1:8139670-8329670 GCF_030014155.1 Tachysurus vachellii | reverse complement strand
ACACACACTATTACATAATATAATTAATTATATATAATTAATACTTTCTATGGCCATACGCTAATGTTAATAAAAAATAAACTTTTAATAAAATTGTTAAGTCTAAGTGCAGTACTATAAATTATAAATCAACCTTCTTACCTTTTGGTCCACTGGAAATAACTTTACTGTGACATTCCCCCTGAAATCCTTCTGTGGGTTACTGGGAAATGCACCCAGTTTCGTGATCACTACTGGATGGAGGACCTTAAAATCCAAACATATGGCTGAGACATCAGATGGCACCAAAGCATCAGGCTTGCTTAGAATGGTCACATCCTGCATGGCCACTACAAGAATTAAAGTGGTTAAAACCTGCTGCCTATTTATAGATAAGAAACAGACAACACTTTACCCTGCTGTTACATTATAATGACACTTTTAAACAGCTATTCTTGTAAGCGGTCAATAAATAGGTTGATATTGACAGGAACACAAATCACAAATGAAGACCCTATAACTTCATGGAAAAAGGGTCAAGTGTCTTGGGAAATAATGTGTTTTAACAATCAATCTTCAGTAGAAAGAATTTTCACTCAACTGCTCTTCAAAAAACTGCAAAATGTTCCATAACTGTTTTTCTGTTCTGTAATAAAAATGGAGTGACCCGCAGCTGCAATTGGCAGAAGACCAACACTCAGAAGGCCAGGGTAGTAAGAAAAGTTAAAAATAAGGCTCTTTTTATTAATAGTTTTAAGGTGAGGGAAAGCTTGCTGAAGAGGCAGTGAGGCATGCTATCTTTGGCAGTGAGTTCTGGCTGTGGCTTGAAGGCAGGACCCATGGAGCTTTGCAGGGCACAGCAGGTTCAGGGAGCATTGTCCTCACAGTCCAGAATGGACAATGAAGGGGAGGCTGAAGTCAGGGTTCTGAAGGTTGGGAGAACATTCTTGAGATCCTGGAACACCCGCTCCATTTGGTCCATTGCACTCAGTCTGGCTATCATTTTTTGGTAAGGTTTGACAATTCGAAGGCTAAAGAGGAGACGTTTGGGCAAAATCATTAACAAGTATGTTCCCGTTACTTAAGTAAGCCCTAGATGACACACTGTCATTTGCTCAAATGCACCCTAAACACACTCCACCTGAGTGCTAAAAGTCACACACCTTTTCTCATCTGACTAATTTTTCTGCCAGCAGTATTGTCTCCATTGATTTTCCCACTAACAAATGATGTGGGATGTGGTTCTCCTCATTTTAATGGAAAATTAGTTCATTAACGTGAACTTATGTCTAACAAATCCAGAGCGACGCACAGAAATGCTTAAATCTCTATAATTGTATACATTAATGAAGGATCATTAGGTTACATACTAAAGATACCATGAGTTTAAAACATTGTTCAAAGATACAATGAAAGTATTTTTTTAATGCAATAAATAGGGAAAGAAGTGCTAGTTGAAGTGTTTCCTGAATAAGTAGGTCTTCAGCCATCATTTGAAAATAGCCAGTGACCCAGCTGTCCGGACCCTAGGGGTTAGTTCATTCCACCACCTTGGTGCTAGAACAGAGAAGAGTCTTGTAGTATACTTGCCTATTACCCTGAGAGATGGTGGAACCAGTCAAGCAGTGCTGGTAGATCGGAGTGCGGGGTGCAGTGCAAGGAGTGATGAGGGCTTTGAGGTAAGAGGGAGCTGGCCATTTTCGGCTTTGTAGGCCAGCATCAGAGTTTTGAATCTGATGCAGTCAGCTACCAGAAGCCAGTGGAGGGATCGCAGCAGCGGGGTGGTATGCTAGAACTTTGGCAGGTTGAAAACAAGCCGTGCAGCTGCATTTTTCCAGATGAAATGCATGAAGTTATAGGGTCTTAGAAAGGGTCAGAGCTCTCTCTTACAAAGCCCTGTAGTTATGAAACTGTTATTAACATTTAATTTTCATGTAGTCTTTGGGACATGGACAGTCTTTGTATTTAAGTACACATTTTTTAAGTGAAGCTTTTTATGACTATTATTTCGGTATATTTCTGTAAAGCTGATTTAAGACATTTTAAAAGTGCTACAGTACACACCCAACAAATACTAGCAAATACTAAAAACGCAAAGGAAGGTCCCTTTGTGGGGTGTATGTGGTGTTGAATATAACTGCTCTGAACTCAGTTTAAAGTCAACATATGCACTTTCTTATGATCTGGTATGCTTTACCTTGTTCTGTGATGTTCCGTTGGGTGCAGGAATATGGATCCTCCCGATCTTCTTCAGGTATTGCACAACCATGTTTACCAATGATAAATTTCACCAGGACCCTTGAAGATAATGCAGAAGACTAAACACCAGATAAAGTTTTTAAACCATCTCAATCCTGAATCCTGTTACAAACTGAATGTATGCATATATTAATAATGCATTGGAAGTGAAATTATACTTACCCCAGTACTTACTTTATATAATAATACACATTATATAAAACATATTATATAAAATACATATTATGATTATACAGTCGTATGCAAAAGTTTAGGAACCCCTGACAATTTCCATGATTTGTATTTATAAATATTTAGGTGTTTGGATCAGCAAGGTTTATTGGATTAACAGAAAATGCGCAATATGAATCAAAACGAAATTAGACAGGTGCATAAATTTGGGCACCCTTGCCATTTTGTTGATTTGAATACCTGTAACTACTTAGCGCTGATTAATTGGAATACAATTGATTCAATTGGTTTGGTGAGCTCCTTAAGCCTTGAACAGAAAAATGACTGTGTCCTTTAGATATTTGATAGAGCAAAATGAAATTGCTGATCCAAACACCCAAATATTTATAAATGAAAACCATGGGAATTGTCAGGGGTTCCTAAACATTTGCGTATGATTGTATATTATATACTATAATATAAAGATGGGATAGCTTACCCACAGCTACTCAAACTTATGCAAAATATAAATTGTTATTAACAACTATACCATTGACAAATAGATATACAAATACACACCGATTCTGGAAAGCAGGGTGGTCTCTGAGGTACCCCATCCACGTGGCTCTTAAAGCCTCTCTTAGTTCATAGTGATGCCTGGCCGATAAAACTCCAACCACAACTTCATATACCGGCCTCCTGCTGCCTGTCACTAACATATTTTAAAAGTAAATTACTCTCTCACTTTTAACTGAGTTCAGTGATGCAGCATTACCTTCAGGATGCTTTTGTTTTATTTTATTGTATTTTATTCTATTCTATTGCAAATGCAGCTGCAATTATAGAATATTACCGTGAGTGAAAGTTTACTTTCACAGTTTATTTATAATAAAACTGCGATTTGCCTAATTGGTCAGTGTGTGGTTATTATTTTTTATTACATAATATTTGCCTATTTTTGTGCAGTTTATTAATCATAATTTTATGATATTGCAAGGTCATTATAGGCATTGACTAATCCTAGTTTTTTTCAAACATACATTCAGAGGATGTTTACTAATGTCATTAAAAAATGAAACAGTCTCTTTACCATACACTTTCTTAGCATTTGATGGCCAAGTTATACTGGATGTGAATAACAGTGAAATGCTAATTTCCAACACACTATTACCTCACAGGATTATAAAATAACTGAAAATGCTATTAGTTAGTTAGTAGGACCCCTGAGCAAGGCCCTTAACCCTCAATTGGTGAGTTGTATGAAATGAGATAAAAATGTAAACGTAAATGTAACCTGTAAGTTGTGTATTCCAACACAGTGCACTGAGCTGTACTTTTTTCTTACTACTCCAGTTTCTACAGCATTATTTTAGATAAAACAAATACATATCATCGCTGTCGGGCGGAAACCTCGCATGTCCAAATTTTGTCAATTTCATATTTTTTCATATATCGATGCTATTGGTCAGTCCCCACATGGGTCTATTATTTTTACAAGTTATTAACCAATCTAAAGTCTTGAAAATAGCTTGAGCACAAATCTCATAACTCCATTGGACACTTCAACTGTCCACCTCATCCTCACTCTGCGAGAGAGCTTCGTGGCATATTTCTCCTCAAGAAGAGTTGCAACGAATCAACACGTCTTCTGAGGTAAATGTCTCCAAAACACTGTGCTCAAAGAAAAAAAAATCTTGACCCCCGCTAGTTCTGGTGCTCGTCTGAGGACAGGAATTTAGCGCAAGACAATCCACTGCAACGCGGACTAAACCCTGTGCACTGCAGATAAGGTACGGCATTTTTTTAATTTCCTGAAAAATAACGGTTTTGGAGATACGAGGATTCCGCCCAACAGCGACAATATGCTTTATAAGTTACTGTCCAGAAGGAAATACCACTACACAAGAGCAGTGACTTATTGTTGCAAATTTCTAGGCTACTTAAATATGTGCATTGATTCGATCCTAATAGACAAGTGGTGCAAGAATAACACAAGAATGAAGACTATATCCATTAGGCTTTGTACCCTTTTCAGACTTTACCCTCTATATATTTGACAATTTTATATACAAAATTTGAATGTTATATATTTACACTGCCCATTGCTTTAGCCTAACATGAAGTACTACCAAATAGCCTGCACCTTTTGATCGATGGCAGATCATTTAAAAAAAAAAAAAAAAAAAAGGTTTGCTCAGGTACTGTGGCACAATCTTTTGGTTCTAGTTTCCTGTTAGCTGCTGCATTATGGACTAACAGGAGCTTGCTTATGCATCTACCGGAACATCCAGGCGGTAAGGCATTACAGTAATCCAACCTGGAGGTAACAATTGCATAAAGTAGTACATCTGCATCATGTAATGACATTACTGACTCCAGCCTTTCATTTGAAGCTCATTAGATCATTAGGGTAACTTTCTTTCATCTGTAAAATATTGCTAAAAAAATAATCCTACCAAGGATTTTTACTGCTGCATGTCATGAAACAAAGACCATCCAGAGTTACTCTATAATCGGTAAGCTTATTTCTGGCTGCCTGTGCACTACTTTAGTTTTCTTTGAGATCTTCACACTTGCAAGAAGGTTGCAAGAAATTGCAAGAAAGTGTCTTGTATGTTTGAAAAAATAAATCCTTTAATACTCATTCAGATGTTGTTTACTAAATGTCCCTTTATGGTTCAGAATGAAACATTCTCTTTAGCATACTCTTAGCATTTGATCATCAAGTACCACTGGATGTGAACAACATTCAAATGCTGATTTTCAACACACTATTACCTCACTGGTTTAGACAATAACTATGAATATGCTGTTTAGTTAGTAGGAAGTTCCCAGTTCCAGTTGACACAGATTTAAATGTGACAACATTTATAGCATAAATCACAGCTTGAAAAACTACTCCATAATAAAATGTAGGCGTATTCTTTTCAAAACCCTGCTCCTGCACCAGTTGATTTGTGTGGTTAATCACTTCATTTAACCTTTAACAAATATTTGCATTCTGGTAGCCATTAAATAATATATATAATGAGTAAATAGAGGCCCATTTTAAAGTGGCTGCTACTAGGCAAGTAAAATACAGTTGTAAAATATAAATACAGTAAAACACGTCATAAATGTTTATTAAAACAATTTTTATTAAAATATAACATACACAAGAGTATCAGTATGACAGTGTAATAATACTAATAACAGTCCTGTTTTGGGCACAAGGCTTAGTTTTTAAGACAGCTATAGAGGTATATAAGGCTTATGGGATGCGCCCGGATAGAAGTGATGAGCAGGCACTAACAGTATTCTGTGGAGTAACACCACAAACTGGAACAGGGTGTTGGATGTACAAGGCTTACTAATGATTGAGGGCAATGCAGATAATACCAAAAGATGAGCTACTGTAGCAAGAATGTGTCACAGAAAATGTGATAGTTACGAGTGTCACCACAGTCTGCTGTGTATCGGCTGTGTAATAAGACAAGATGAAGGAATGTGGGAAGAAGACAAAAAGGAGAAGGGATTATGATGGACGGGGGTCCAGGAATTCAGGTGGATGTCAATTTCACACATGCCACCTACCTAAACAATATTGGGAACCAGGTAAACCCCTTCATTACAATGGTATTCCCAGGAAAATGCACTCTGCTACACTGTGCATATTACTCAGGAATTGATTGAGGAACATGACAAAGAGTTCAAAGTGTTGGCCAAAATTCCCAGATCTCTGGATCTAGCTCACAATTTGCAGGGTGATAATGTGCCAAATAACACAAGGCATCAGGGTAGGTGGTCTAAAATGCTGCTAAAATGAATGGAATGAAGTCACATGTATGATTTAAAAAACAAAAAAGTGTGCTTCTTACCCTCAAAAGATCTAACTGGATGTTTAATCACTATATCACTTCATAAACATTGCCTCAATCAGAAAATCAGATTTAAACATAGACTATCCACAACATGGATTAAGCTACAATTTATTGTACATCTTGACAAATTTGGTGTCAAATTATGCAGTTGTTTGAAGCTCCTGACATTTGTAATCAATATGGCCACTGGTGAATCATAGGGATAGAACGATTAAATTGTATTATCAATTATTTAAAAAAAACAATTTAAAAATTTTTTATTAACGATTAAAATTTAAATCATAAAAAAAAAAAAAAAAAAAAAAAAAAAAAACTTTTGTTTTTGATCATCAGAGTAAATCATACAGCCAGCATCAGTTTATGCAGGCGCAACATGCAAATGTTTTTTTTTTTCCCACAATACAATATGGCAGAAGGCAGCCATATCCCTCGGGAGATTTTTCAGCCACCTAAGAGGACAAAATCAGGAGGTCTGTTTGTATTTTGGCTATTATTGAATCCTGGGAGCAATTTAACGAAAGATGCTACTGTCTGCAGCTCTTGCAAGAAGAAAATCGCCGCAAAAGGGGGAAACAGGGTCAAATTTATTGAGTCACTTTCCTGACCACTACCCACCGTTATATAGTGAATGCAAGGTAAGTTAACCCTTACCTCAATACGAAAACTAACTTGGGCTAATAATTTTGAAAAAAAACAAAATATTGATGAGATTAAATATTTCATTCTCTCACTTGCAATTAATGCAAAGTTTCTTCAAAGAAAAGCTTGCAGCAAGTTCAAACTATTAAGGCTGGCATTTAAGGGATAATGTGTTGTATATTCAATATCGAATTGAAATTAATGTTTTAGATCATCACATGTGTTATTTGTGTGTGTGAATTTAATGTTCTTATTTAAGGTTTTGTCCATTAAAACCTGAACTAGGAAAACGTATGCTTAAAAAAGTTCATATAGCTGCTAATTGTATTTGTTGATTTTCAAAAAAAGGTATTGAAATTTTTTCAGAGTGCAACAGCTGTTTTTTTTTTGTTACTATATCATATTATGATATGAAATTTTCACACCATTAACCCTAGTTAATCAATACCCCAAAATACCTGCGGTTTTGAAGATGCTCCTATCCAGTCATATAGCCATCTTAATCGGGCTCAAATCAAAGTAAATCAGACTACTGATTTGCCTATTTTTTTGGCTTTTAACACAACTTCAAGAACTTTCTGTTTTTTTTTTATATATATATATATATTGGGTGTTCATTGTGTTAAATGAACTGAAAATCATTTTCTTCAGAAATGCAAATGTATAACATTTAAAATTTTGTGTATGAAATAGTCAAGTCTAAAGAGGGTAAAGTCTGAAAGGGTTTACAAGGCCTAATGGATATAGTCTATTCATTCTAGTGTTATTCTTGCACCTCTTGTTTATTAGGATCTCTTGAATGCACATACGGTGCCCTCCACAATTATTGGCACCCCTGTTTAAGATGTGGTTGTGGACTTCTAAAAAAATTCTCCTTTTTTTTTTTTTAAACAACATACCTCTTCCAGCCTTGTTTGTCACTGTTCCAGTTGTTTTAAACTTCTTAAATGATTCCTCTGACTGTAGATACAGGCAAGTTAAGGCAAGTAGCTATTTTCTTGTAGCCATTGCCTGACTTATGAAGGTCGACACACATCCGCCTTACTTGAATGGTGTGTTCTCGTCTTTGCCATGTTGACAAATGGGTAAGAGAATTAGTCCTGTCTCACATCATTTTTATACCCCAGGGAAACAGGAAGTCATGAATTACTAATTAAAAAGTTCCTAGATACCCTGACCAACTTTAGCAACTACAGAAAAATATATTAAAAAAAAAAAAAAAAAAAAAAAAAAAAATCAATAAAATTTTTCAGAGGAATTGTTAGGGGTGCCAATAATTGTGGAACAGGTGATTATTTTTTATATATTATTAACAACTTGTGTTAAAGGTTATATTTTACACAATTTTTCTGTTAGAGATAAAAAAAAAAAAAAAAAAAAAGAATTTATTTGACCGCTTTTAACACATCTTAAACAGGGGTGCCAATAATTGTGGAGGGCACTGTATTTCAGTAGCCTAACATTTTGTAAAGATAACTCACTGGGGTTTTATATTGGTATTTCCTTTTGGACAGTAATTCATAAAGCTTGCTATAGATTACAATTACAGTATGTATTTGATCTAGCTAAATATGCTGTGCTATCTGCAGTAGTAGAAAAAAACTGCACAATGCACTGTGTTGGAATACACAACTTACATTTTGCTTTGATGACATTTGCCAGATGCCCTTATCCAGGATGACTTACATTTTTCTCACATTTTATACAACTCAACAATTGAAGGATAAGGGGTTTGCTCAAGGGCCCAGCATTGGATGCTTGGTAGTCCTGGGGTTCAAACTCACAGCCTTCTGATGGGTAGACCAACACCCTAACCACTGAGCTACTGTAGTTGCAAAATTCTTGGAATTTTCATGGCTGGAAATTTTCCATGGGAATTAACGGAATTAAATGGGAATTTACTAAATTGCTGGTTAGTTTATAAAAGATAACCTAAATGTAGTTAAAAAAAAAAAATCTTGCAGAATAATCTTGGGTAAAACTGCAATTTCAGCTGAATTTCTACCCTGTACATTCATCAATCCCATGCACACAGAACTTCACCAACTGCAGGGCTATTGAACTGATACCCCTAACGCACTGTGCATTCCACCATAACATAGATCATTTTGAGACATTATTTTGTGTGCAGGATTCAAGAAATTATCTATCATGGTGAGTATTTACATAAAGTATTATGCATATTACATAGTTGTATTTAAAACTCCATTGTGCTTTTGTGTAAGCTATTGTGCAAAAAAAAACAACAGATATTTAGGGGAGATGATAAAAACTGTCTAAAAAGACTATCCCAAACAATCAATCCCCTTATTCACCCCCTCTCTCTTCCAGGCTCTGACTACCACAGAAATATTGATTCCACAGGTTTGCATTTGAGTCCAAGGATGCTCTTTGATTAGTATTTATTCATCTAGCCTTATTCTATTCATTTGCATCAATTGTAAAATGTTTATCCTAAAACCTTTTCAACTAATTATTTATATATCTGTGCATGGCATGTGAGATTTTATGAGCTTTTTTCCAATCTTATTCTATATAACTTTGCCACGCACACCATATCATGTGTGGATACATTTCACCTCAGCCAGTGTTGTCAAAATGTCACTTTTTTAAGGTCTGTATTAGATTGCATGCATGATAGCTTATATCCAAACAAAATGTTTATATTTATGTTTTTATATGATATACATTTCCCTCAAATTTTTAATTAATTCTCATAAATTCCCAGTAAGTTTCTGACTTGAAATATTTCCCAAATTCCCCAGATGAAGTTTGCATGGAAAGTTTCCACCCCTTTGCAACCCTATGAGCTACACATCCCTACATGTTGGAATACATTGAGCAGACATTTTCATGATCCATCATAACACTGATTAAGTTAAAAATACGGAATATCATGAGAATTACAAATCATGAGATTATGTACTGAAAACGTCCAATAAATTATAAAAGACTTTTTATATTATATATATATATATATTGGAATTGGAATAACGAGATATTACATCGAAGATTACTAAGTGAATGTATAGCAAAACAACTAGTTTAACGAAGAAAACAAAACGTAACGAATTAATCCAATATACAGACTTAGTAAGTGAAAATAACTACAGATAACAGAACTTCAGTACACATGATTCTATAACAGCTGTACAGTTTACACGTGACTGCACCACGCGTTAGAGACATGACGGAGACGCATTAAATAACTGCAGAATAGAAACGGCGTCCATCTTTTTGTACACGTAGTTAAACAGCAGGTACAAATCAGCCTTTAGAATTGTTCCTCATGGGTTATTTACTTTAAGATCATTTCCTTAAAGAAAGCCTGCGAGGTTTGAAAGTAAAAAGACCAGTAAAAAGCGCACATTACAGGATAAAATACACTTGCGGATCTTCGGAGAAACCTCCACAACACTTCAGAATAAACAAGTATCGTTGCCTATAATAAATGTCGATAATAACCACTGCTAGTAAGTTAGATGTTGAGATTTAAAGCTCAAACCTGCATCCTCGGCATACAAGAAGAATTGGGTTTGGTCTTTCAGCGACCACCACACATGAAGCAGCACCGCGATCACACACGGAAGCAGAAACAGTGCTAAACTTCTCATGGACGAGCCAAACACATACACAAAAGCAATCTGAAGTGCAAATCGTTCAGCACCTCCGACATTGCAAACTGATCCTATCTTATTCGCTTCATCTGTTGTCGACGGCGCACAGATAGGCGTCATCGACCAATAGAAATGAAGCCAAGGCCCCACAAGGAATTCTGGGAGCTGTGATGATAATGCTACGTTCACGTCAGGGCGGAATGACCGTTTTCCCAAAGTGAACGTTGACCCCACCCCATATTTGTTTTTACAAGTGTGAAACTCGGGGTTTTGTTATTAAGGAAACCTGGAGGAATCATTAGATCCATCGCTTGTAGTTGTGACGATAGATTTGTCACAACTGAACGTTCACTTGACTGATTTAATATAGGTTTGCTATGTGTTTGGTATATGTATCATGATTTGTAGCTGCATTGGTATGATTGTGATATAATATGTAACCATGAAGTTTACATTTGTTTTATAAAACCTATTTTCTCCATTTCACTCCGACCAAAGTGACTTGAATGCACTTGATGTCGTAATTACTATTTCCCAACTCGTAAATACGAGCTGCTTATAAACGGCATGCACTTATTTTTTTTTAATTGAATTAACAACAGATATCAATTAACAAACTTGACAATAACAATACAGACACAAAGTATGCTAGGGGGAATTTACAACAAAACATTAAATATAGTACAGATTTTCAAAGTTTTCAGTGCCTTTTGTTTTAACGACAGTCTTATAGAATCAACATAAAGTTCCATTTCCTTTTTAAATGATATAAAACAGGGTTTTTTTTCCAGAAAATTTACATTTGTGAATGTGAAATTTTTCTAACAAAAGGATAAGATTTATTATGTAAATACTATTGGTAGTATGGTAGTCTCTTTGATTCTTCAAAACACCAAAAAGCATATTTTTCCAAAATAAAGCAAAATTAACATCAATATTCTTAACAATAAAATCACAAACATTTTCCCGAAAGGGTATTACAAGTGGGCAGTACCAATATAAGTGAACCACAGTTTCTAAGCTGTTATTACCTAATGTACAATTTGTGTCTACAGTTGTGTTCAAAATTATTCAACCCCCAATGCTGTAAATGGTTTTAGGGAATTTAGTGTACATTTGTAATTGTATTCAGAATGAAATCCTACAAGGACTTCTTAAAGAACCATATGCAACTAAAATGACATCAATTAGTTTTGTAATACAGTAGTAAATGTTTCTTTTGTGAATTCTTCATTGACATAATTATTCAACCCCTTAAAGACTACCACTCTGAAGAACAGAGGTTCAATGAAGTGTTTTCAATCAGGTATTGAAAACACCTGTGGATATCAGGGAGCAGCAATAAAGCCTAATAAGCACCAATTAGGCAGCTTTAAAATGACTGTGATACTCAGCTCCTTCTAGACATTTACTGGTGTGGTTACAAACATGGTGAGGTCAAGAGAATGGTCCAGGAAGACAAGAGAACAGGTGATTACTCTTCACAGGAAGGGCTAATGGCTATAAGAAGATTGCAAAGATGTTAAACATACCAAGAGACACCATAGGAAGCATCATTCGCAAATTCAAGGCAAAGGGCACTGTTGAAACGCTACCTGGTTGTGGCAGAAAGAAGATGCTGACTTCGACTGCTGTGCGCTACCTGAAGCGTAGAGTGGAGAAAAGTCCCCGTGTGACTGCTGAGGAACTGAGAAAAGATTTGTCAGATATGGGTACTGAAGTTTCTGCTCAGACAATACGGCGCACCCTGCGTAATGAAGGCCTCCATGCCAGAACTCCTAGGCGCACCCCCTTGCTGTCCCCAAAGAATAAGAAGAGTCGACTGCAGTATGCCAAAAGTCATGTGGACAAACCACAGAAGTTTTGGGATAGTGTTCTGTGGACTGATGAAACAAAATTAGAACTGTTTGGGCCCATGGATCAACGCTATGTTTGGAGGAGGAAGAACAAGAAAAGAACACCTTGCCTACTGTGAAGCATGGCGGGGGGTCAATCATGCTTTGGGGCTGTTTTGCTTCTGCAGGTACTGGGAAGCTTCAGCGTGTGTAAGGTACCATGAATTCTCTTCAGTACCAGAAGATATTGGATGACAATGTGATGCAGTCCGTCACAAACCTGAGGCTTGGAAGACGTTGGACCTTTCAACAGGACAATGATCCCAAGCATACCTCCAAGTCCACTAGAGCATGGTTGCAGATTAAAGGCTGGAACATTTTGAAGTGGCCATCGCAGTCACCAGACTTAAATCCGATTGAGAACCTCTGGTGGGACTTAAAGAAAGCAGTTGCAGTGCGCAAGCCTAAGAATGTGACTGAACTGGAGGCTTTTGCCCATGATGAATGGGCGAAAATACCCGTAGATCGCTGCAAGACACTTGTGTCAAGCTATGCTTCACGTTTAAAAGCTGTTATAACTGTAAAAGGATGTTGTACTAAGTACTAAGATTGAATGTCACTTGGGGGTTGAATAAAACTGATAATGATGTGAGCTCAGAAAAGACATTTGTGGTTATTTCATTATAAATGTTATGTTATATTTGTCTGACCTACATGTGCCTCTTTGATTTAATTGTAAGCAGGATGACTGAATGATCATAATCAATGTCAAACCGACCAAAACAATCAATTTCAGTGGGGGTTGAATAATTTTGAACACAACTGTATATCGCTTTTAAATCTCACAAGAAAATGTTTTGTTGGGTAGATCCTATGAATAAGTTTAAATGAGACTTTTATTTTATTTGTAATTAAATACTGATTTGGAAGTAGCCAAACCTTTTTCCAAACAATATCATCTGTAAACCGGTTCCAGAAAGAATGAACATAAGGCAAAGATACAATATCTCTTTGAAATAAAGTTCTTATACATCTACTGTGGGAGTTGAAGGACAAACATATCCTGCCTTCATAGGTATTAACAATATTAGGTAGGGACCAAAGTTGAGTATTTATTCTTGTTGAATATTTAAATAAAGTACAAATTTTAGGAGATATGGCATCAAAAACTTTAGCATAATCCTTTGGTGGTACAGGGATTTTGTAAAAAGCCAAAAACTCACCAAAAGTGAAAAGAAAACCATTTGAATTAAACAACTGATCTACCAGGATTATGCCATTCTTAAACCAATACTCAAGAAAAAGAGATTTACGCTTATACACAATGTCCTTATTATTCATTCATTCATTTTCTACCGCTTATCCGAACTACCTCGGTCACGGGGAGCCTGTGCCTATCTCAGGCGTCATCGGGCATCAAGGCAGGATACACCCTGGGCCGAGTGCCAACCCATCGCAGGGCACACACACACTCTCATTCACTCACGCAATCACACACTACGGACAATTTTCCAGAGATGCCAATCAACCTACCATGCATGTCTTTGGACCGGGGGAGGAAACCGGAGTACCCGGAGGAAACCCCAGAGGCACAGGGAGAACATGCAAACTCC
The DNA here is from genome assembly GCF_030014155.1 of Tachysurus vachellii. NCBI lineage: Eukaryota > Metazoa > Chordata > Actinopteri > Siluriformes > Bagridae > Tachysurus > Tachysurus vachellii. The sequence continues at coordinate 8,315,718 of NC_083465.1, read as the reverse complement.
ACACACACAAGGCGGAGGCAGGAATCGAACCCCAACCCTGGAGGTGTGAGGCGAACGTGCTAACCACTAAGCCACCATGCCCCCATGTCCTTATTATTCCAGATATAATACCTATGCGGTGAGAAATTGTGCTTGTAGATAAATGACAAAGAAAGAAAAGCCTGGCGATGAAACTCAGCTAGTTTTACTGGTATTTTGTTAATATCATAATTGCAACTAAGGAAAAACTGAATGCCACAAGTTGGAAAAAAATATGTGAGGGAATAAAATTCCAAATGGAGTTGGGATTTCTGATTATGTGTCTAAGCCAATTAACTTTAAATGTATTATTTAATGTTGCAAAATCCAAAGAATTTAGGCCACCCTTTTCATAAGCATTCATAATAACAGTTTTCTTTATATAATGCGTTTTGTTTCTCCAAACAAAGTTATATAACATTTTGTCAATCTCCTTGCATTGTTTTTTGTCAAGATGTAAAGCCAATGCTGCATAAGTTAACCGAGAAATAGCCTCTGCCTTGGTAATCAGAATTCGACCCCTTAACCAGAGATCCCTTATAAGCCAATGGTTTAAGATTTTTTTAGTTTTTTCAATTATAGCATCAAAATTAATTGAACATCTTCTACGTTGATCTTTAGTGATTAACAATCCTAAATACTGAATTTCAGTTTTTATGGGAATATTAAGGTAAGAAGTCTCAGAACATTCCTTGATGGCCAAAAGCTCACATTTATCCAGATTCAGAAACACACCAGATGCCCTTGAGAACTCATCAACCAAATCTATAGCTACAGAAATCTGGCTTTCATCTTGAACGAAGAGTGTTGTGTCATCGGCTAATCGAGTTACTTTTAATTCTCTATCAATAATTTTAATGCCTTTCATCGGACTTGAAATAATGTGAGCTTTTTTCTAAAATAAATCTACCGGTATGAGTGTTTTGTCCTTCGTAGTAGCCCTTTTTTAAAAGGGCATTTTTCCAAGACCTCCAGAAACACGCCCACTTTACGTCGTGGTAAGGAAACCCCTAGAATTTAGTGAATGCCGCTTATAAACACTAACACGCATAGAAAGCAGCGTTCAATGGCAAGCCGTTTTAACATTTAATGTATATCTTTTATTCAGTTGATATCCGCGATGTGAAATGTAGATATCTACAACTTAATTATGACTATCCATAATTCCGGTTGTGACTAGTCAGAATTAAATTGTAGATATCTATATGGATAGTATCTATGTATCTATGGATAGTCATAATTTACAATCAGATATCTGTTATCAAGATCAAATAAGAGATACCTTTAACTTTCATTCTTCCTAGTCAAAATGTAATTACAGATATCTTGAAATAGTTTTGACATGACTAAATGATGTTTCAGATATTTGTAAGAATAAAGTAAAGAAATGCTGAGAATTTACTGACTTCAACAAGATAACTATTTCGCCGTCAAGTTCAATGAATTCGGGGTTAGTTCCATTATGTTCCTTATTTTATTGTGATGAGAGTGATGAGAGATATTGCATATGATGAGAGATATTGCATATAGCAGCTAGGAATGTGTTACTCTGCCACTTGACACTGATCATACTGATGTTTTTCATTTATAGGAAAACCCGTGCATGAGTCAGCGGAGGCTGGACATACAAAGTCAAAGATTGACATAAGCTGGAGTTTATCTGAATTTAGCAACTTTGTTTGCCAAAGTTACCTTCACGTGACATTAAATTTGGTATTCCACTTCAGGCGAAGGACTTATGCACTGTATTTGAAGCTGACTTCTCTGTTGAGGGGAGCAATAGAAGAGCCAGAGAAAACATGACAATTTGCTTGTGGCATGATTGGTTATTTGACATTAAAGGTATACTATTTATTCCATTAGAAATAATGTCATGTACTTCATAAATACAGTGATTTTTGTGGTCATCAGTTTTTCCCAAAGTCCAACATGAATGTCTTCTGTCATTTTGCCCACTACTCAAAGATATTCAGTTTACTGTCATAAAGGAGGAAAGAAATCAGAAAACATTAACATGCAATCAAAGAATTTTGACTTTTACTAATTGTAAACAATTAAAGTTTCAAATTAATTAAAAAAATATTAACTTAATTCTCTCTCATATATATATATATATATATATATATATATATATATATATATATATATATATATATATATATATATATATATATATATATATATATATATATATCTCCAAAATGAGCAAGATGATGGTTCACTACTATCCTTCCAAGGTTTTAATATTGCTGGCTATTAATTTGACCTGTCTGAAACAGGGAAACACCTTTTCCATGACCACAGGATGTGTCTTCTGACGGTCGTTTAAGAAATGAAAAGCTACTCACTGCATCATTTAGGGTAAAATAACTTGTTGCCAGCTGAAACATATTAATCACTGCAGTAATTTTTAATTGGAAGGCTCTTAAATTCAGGCTTAGTTTGATCCAGGTTGTGGCTTATTTTGGCCAAGTAATGTAGCGCCACTTACCTAGGGAAGTAACAGGTATGCACCGTGGAAACAGGGAAAATGGCATGTGATGCTCTGGGTAATGTTCTACAGCATTCATGTGTGCCACACTGCAAAAAAAATGTCCAGAAATGGTTTGAAGAACATGACAGACTTCAAAGTATTGGCTTGGCCTCCAGTCTCACCAGATAAAAATCAAATCGAGAATCTGTGAAATGTGCTGGACAAACAAGTCCAATTCATAGAGGCCTCACCTTGCGACTTACAGGACTTACACAAGTCTCACAAGTTTTGTGGAGGCCAGAACTCGACAAGTCAGAGCTGTTTTAATTGCTAAAATAATTTTGGTTTCAAACTACTCAGCAGAGCTTGACCCTCAATAATTGATCGTTGCTGACATTTATAAACATATGGAACTCAAAACATAATCCAAAAGGTATAATGCTTTTAATAAGACAGACAATAAGGCTCATTTCTCTTGCCTGAGGAGCAGGAAGGAGCATTATGTTTTGACCAAGCCTCATGTCTGTATATCTGTAGTTTTAGCAGAGAGATATAAATGTATAGAAAATGTACAGAAAAATCCAATTATACTGTTAGGGACAATAGGGAACTGTTGCAGCACCACCACCATTGAAATCTAAATTCTCCATTCTTCAAATTCTCACTTCATTTTATTTTGACATTTGTCCAAGTAATGATGTTTTTGGAAATCAAAACCTCACTTTCTAACACCTTCATGACAAAAGATCAGTTTAAAATGAAGACCTGTAAAATCCTGTAAAATATATAAATGTATATTTGTTGTACACACACAATTCGAACACATGCACTGGAGCACAACTCCAGCTGCCATGAAACACATAATAGAATAAAAAAAACTGGCAAGGTACTTTTCTTTCCTTCTGATTTATTGAAAAAGTTACAACATTGATAATGGCACTATGGTTTGCCAGTGTATTAAATATAAACAAAAGGTAAAATCCACCTTAAACAAATCTTGTGTCCAATTCCACTGAAAAGAATATGTTTTACAAAATTTGCACATTTATAATCCTCTCTGAATGTACTGAAAAGGCAAAGGTCAAATCTTTAGCTTTAAGCACAGAATACATTTTATCATATCTTTTATGTTGTTAGCTTCATTTCCCTCATATGACCCAATCAGATACTGTGTCACTGAATATGATTATACATCAGTTCTTATGTATCTTATGTATGGTGATTTACTGATTTCTAAAAAAAAAACCAAAAAACAGGTGAATTGGTTGGAGGAACTGCACTAATGAAAGCAATGTAATCTCACTGTTGCCAAAATGAACGTTTTTAAAGTTTAAAGGAATTAAAGTTTTTTAATGTAAAATTAAGTGAGAGGAGTTTGGAGAAGGATGAGAAATTTAGGAGTGATGTAGCTCTATTCTTTGGCCAGTATTTATCTAAACACTGTGATTAAAATGAGATGTTTCCTCTCATTCCTTGTAAATGTGGCTGAGATGTTCTATTAGTCCCTCCAGCTCTGGGTTCCCCCCTAATCCTGCAATTAGCCTATATGCCTCCTTCTCTAGCTCATGTAGCTTCTGCCTGGTATAAGCAAAGGAGCCCACCTTCTCCAAATATTCAACACAATAGCGCTTGACATCTTCATCCTCAGTGCGTTGACGTAGGATATTCTGGACCTGTGTGCTATGGAGCTGTGTATGGATGGCATGGATGGTGGGAAAGGAGAATTTGCCTTCTGTCAGGTCTTCACAGAAGCTTTTGTTTGCGCCATACTCACGTGAGCAGAGGTTGGCATAGTCATCGCGTATCTGGAACAAGAGCCCAAGTGTGTCTAGAAGGGGCTTAAGGTCACAGCTCCATTTTGAGAAGAGCTGCATGAGGCCCACTGCCAGGCCAAATAATCCACCAGTCTTGCGCAGTACCATGCCACAGTACTCTGCTTCACTTGGGCAAGTGTATGTGTCACGCCAGTGGATGTCCAGGCCTTGGCCACGATGAAGCTCCAGTAGCTGTCGAGTAAACACATGCACAGCCTCAGGGTGTTCCAGTGTCAGCACCTTCTCTAGACCCAAGAAATAGACGTAGTTTGCAGAGTTTATAACAGATGGAACGCCGTAGATGCTGTGAGCTACAGGGAAACCGCGGCGTAATTTAGAGCTGTCCTCAATGTCATCAATCAGGAGACTAGCATTGTGCAGCATTTCCGTTACCTCAATGATTACCTGAAAAAGGCATCTTTGATTAATTTGATTTGAAGTACATATGACTACTGTTCACAAGTGTTTTAATAAATGGCAAATAATAAACAGAAATAAAAATAAAAAGGGAAATCATTAAAATTGAACTGTTAAATTGAACTTGGAAATTTATATACTCAAGCAATATTCAAAACATTCAATCACACTAGCAACAGAGAAGCTGTTCATGTTGAACCATCCATAGAGTGTTTATCTCAGGGGGTAAGGGCAATAAAAGGTACTCACTGGAATGACAATTTTCCACCATGAACAGATGAAGTAAGGGGTTGGAGGATTGGTTGGGGGAGATTGACACGCATACCTCTGTGTTGTTCTTTTGTTAGTAAGAAGCTAGCCAGCTAGTTTTGACAAGTAATGTATAAACCGATCAGCCATAATATTAAAACCAGTGACAGGTAATGTGAATAACACTGATTACCTCAGTAATCAGTGGCACCTGTCACTGTCCAAACTTGTCTGTGCATATCCAAAATAGCAGGTCTTGAGTTTTCCCCAGTATGACAGGCATGCCGAAAGTGATGTTTGGGAATTACAAGTTACAAACAAGTCCCATGCAGCATATTGCCATGTTCAAAGTAAAGGCACAAAACAAAAACAAAAAATGAAAATGCTTAAATTATGACATTAACCTTAGATAGTCTCTATTACCAGCTCCTTCTGTAATTATGGAGTGGTATTAAATCAACATGGTTGAACATTTTTGAAGAATTTCAAGTATCAACATTTACATGTTTTGGCTGTTTTGGTTTTAGATCAATTAATACACAGCTATAATACTTTGTTAAATCCATAATATTAACATACTAATTAATGTTTTAAAAAGATAATCTAGTGTTAGACAACTAGTTTTAACTGGTTAGCTTGTTGCTGTGCTACTTGTTGCTGTTCTACAATTTCAGTACAAAATGTTGCATGAATGTTCACTTTAATGGAACTATATCAATAGCCACTGAGCATTATAACTGTAAAAGTATGGATAAAGTAGCTTTTCATGAGCTGTACATGTTCTGAAAGGAAACAAGACCCACATTCACAGATAAGTCCATGTTTTTTCCACTTAGTACCTCAAATGTGTAGAGTTGGAAATTATGGTACATCAAGCTGCAAATAACCACTTATAAAAGGTGCCACAACACTAGTGACATACACTATAAACAATACAAACAATATAAAGTATATAGTGAGTACTATGTGAAAACTGGTTTGATTTACATGTTACATGAATGTATTTATATTAGCTATCTACATATTAGCAATACAAACTGACTGTACTGCAAACACTCCAAAGACACCAATATATAGAACATGAAAGGATACATTTAAAAAAGAAATAATAAAAAAAAAACTATTATAAGTCTTTCTTCCATTTTATGAGTCAAGCAGTACATAAGAAAAAATTGCAGTTAGGATCTGAAGTTATTTTTCCATGTGTTTAAAAAATCTGGGGTTATGCCAAATGGGTGTGAAATTTGAAGCATGCTGCTTTAGCCTTTGTTAGAAACAATGGGGCATAAAGCCTTAGTTTAATATTCTGAATGGCACAAAAGGTCTGTGATTTTACCTTAGTGATTCAACTGTTCCCCAAACTACCGCAGACTGATCATCAAGCCAATGAATCAAGAGCCCTAATCTGGAATCACCTACAATATTCCTCGGCATTTGGTACAGCTACTAGGAAACAAATGATTATCAATCTTTCAAATAAATGCCACTCATGTTTATTACTATTAATCACTGAAATAGTGACATCTCTTTGAAAGATTGATAATCATTTGTTTTCTTTTATGAATGTTTTGCATTTTTCCCCCTGCTAATTTCTTCTTTTGATATTTTCTTAAATACCTGGGATTGCATTTGCACAATTGCACCAAATATCACATATCAAAAACATTTTTTTGGTATCAGACAATTATATCTACTTCAACCTTTAGTGAGATAAAATCAGTGTGAAGGTTGAATTAGCAAAAAGCATAGGTACACATAAAATTCTGCATGCTGAAGCTCACACAAGCTCGTTAGTGTGCATGTTCAGTGAAAGCAACTCATATGACTCATATTTCATATCACTATAATGCTTAGCCTTATATACAATGTGACAATGTGATTGTAATAATTTCCTTTCTATAACCATGTAACAAGTTAATTGTTTAACCAAGAGAACTTATGAGTATGAGAAAATGTTCTTATGCAAATGATCAGAAAGAAGTAGAGAAAAAGACATGGAAAGTTACCTGCCATTTTTTGTCAAACACTAAAATTCTCTTAATTTTGATTAAAACACCTAATACCAGAATAAGTTTTCAGTACCCCAGTCATCTGTCCTTCTTCCCAAGGTTTACTTTTTATTTGTTGGGACTTTAATTTATTTACTTTGCTTTTTTTTGAGTAAATTTATTTACTACTTTAATTCTGAGAATTACCAAGTTTTAATAAATCTTTAAAAAATGCTTCAATATGCAGTATAGTAAACACCAGATCCTAAGATCGCAGACAAAAGATAAGACTTCTTCCTCAATATTCCTCAATATTCTCAAAAGACTCAGCATTATTATTTTAAGATAAACATGCTCTTACCTGAAGTTTATCATCAGGTACATTGAGCCAGTGGTTGAATGCTTGAGAAAGTTTAGTGCGGATTTGTTTCCCTGGAAACAAAAAAAAAAATTAAAAATTGTATTAATGAAAGTGACAGTTTCCATGCATTATCCATTTAAAAAAAAAAAGCACAACATATAAAACATATTGTCAAGGTTTGTGCAAGTTTGCCCACTTTAGAGTCCACCTACTTCCTAACTATGTTTGGCAATTGTATGACTTCAGGCTTAAATATGGGACTGATATTTATTACACTTATCACACTCTGATCCCAAATTATGAAGTCTCATGCAGACTGGTGCTAAATTATGAGGATGAATGCAAAGTTTTTTTCTATTGCAATTGAGGAGCACTGACTAATCAGAACTTGCATGTTGCGGTCATACATGCTCTTCAAAAACCATGATAACAAAAATTCTCTAAATTACTGATGTATCCACTGAAATAATTATACACATATGAAATTATATATAATCCTGTATATTTCATATGTGTATAATCATTTCATATACAGTGGGTATGGAAAGTATTCAGACCCCTTTAAATTTTTCACTCTTTCATTGCAGCCATTTGCTAAAATCAAAAAAGTTCATTTTATTTCTCATTAATGTACACTCAGCACCCCATCTTGACAGAAAAAAAAACAGACATGTAGAATTTTTTGCAAATCTATTAAAAAATACAGTATTGAGTAGAAGCACCCTTTTGAGCTAGTACAGCAATGAGTCTTGAGAATGTGTATATGTACATGCATGTACATATGTATCTATCTATCTCTCTCTCTCTCATTATATATATGATACACACACACACACACACACACACACACACACACACACACACACACACACACACACACACACACACACACACACACACACACACAGTCGCTGTCGGGCGGAATCCTCGTATCTCCCGTATCTCGTATTTCCCATTACTCCTTTGATTTTCTTGCGCTAACAGAGACCTGGATATCCCCACAGAACACTGCTACACCAGCTGCTTTATCCTCTGCCTATGCTTTCTCTCACTCACCAAGAGAAACGGGCAGTTGTGGTGGTACAGGTGTATTGCTGCCAAAGAAATGGTGCTTTACACCTCTCCTCATTTTCACATTTAACCATCTCCTCTTTTGAATTCCATGCCATTTCAGTTACCTCTCCAATAAACCTTGTTATCATTGTTGTTTACCGCCCTCCTGGTCCCCTAGGTGACTTCCTGGAAGAAATGGACACACTGCTTAGTGTTTTCCCTTCCGATAGCTCCCCTCTGACGCTGCTTGGTGACTTCAACCTCCCCTCTGACAAGCTACATTCTTCTTCCCTCCTGTCTCTTCTCGACTCATTCACCCTTACACTCAACAGCTACATCCCTACACACAAAGGAGGCAATGTCCTGGACCTGGTTTTCACCCGTCCTTCTCCAGCTACAGACGTGACTGCTACCCCACTACACGTCTCTGATCATCATCTGGTATCATTCACCATCACTCTCCCTACCCTACCTAAAACTACCTCTCACCCCCTTGCTCTTACCCGCCGCAACCTTCACTCTGTCTCCCCTTCTTCTGTAGCTTCTGGCACTCTTTCTTCCCTTCCTGATCCTGAGTCATTTTCCTCACTACCCTTGGACTCAGCCACAGATACTTTCCTCCCTTCTCTTTCCTCAACTATGGACTTCCTCTGCCCTATGTTCACTAAACCCAAGAAAACTTCTTGTTCTGCTCCTTGGCTTTCAGATGTGCTGCGCAACATTCGAAGAGAGCTAAGATCATCAGAGAGAAAGTGGAAGAAATCACAACTTGATGCAGATCTTGATTCTTACCGAACACTTCTTACCAGGTTCTCCTCAGATGTGACCTCTGCCAAGACTTCCTTCTACAAGGAAAAACTTGAAGCTTCCTCACATGACCCTCGGAAATTCCACAACATCATCTCTTCTCTGCTCAACCCCCCGGCTCCACCTTCTTCATCCTCCCTGACTGCAGAAGACTTTGCTTCCTTCTACCAGGAGAAGATTGAGGAAATCTGCCGGACCTTCACTTCAGCCCCGACTGCACTTATATCTCAGAGTATGGATTCCCCTACACCTTTGTTGTCGCATTTCTCAACTGTAGTAGCAGAAGAGATTTTACAACTCATCCAGTCTTGCAATCCTACCACCTGCCCATTGGATCTACTCCCTTCCACTATGCTCCAGACCATCTCGCAAGACCTTCTGCCCTTCATTTCCACTATCGTCAATAGATCCATAGCATCTGGTCAGGTACCAACTACTTTCAAGAGAGCAAGGGTTATTCCCATCCTAAAGAAACCCGCTCTGGATCCATCAGACATCAGTAACTACAGACCGGTATCACTTCTCTCATTTCTTTCAAAAATTCTTGAGCGCATTGTCTATAATCAACTGTCTGTCTATCTCTCACAGAACAACCTCCAAGACCCCAACCAGTCTGGCTTTAAAGCAGCTCATTCCACAGAGACAGCCCTTTTGGATGTCTCTGAGAAACTACATGCTGCTAGATCAGCCAAACTGTCATCTGTCCTTATCCTCCTTGACCTTTCAGCAGCATTTGATACGGTCAACCACAAGACTCTCTTATCCACCCTCAGGAGTCTTGGGATTTGCGGCTCAGCTTGGGAATGGTTTGCTTCCTACCTGGAAGGACGCTCATATCAGGTAACATGGAAGGGAGTGACATCTGCTCCACGCAGACTCTCCACTGGCGTCCCACAGGGCTCAGTACTTGGTCCTCGTCTTTTCTCCCTGTATACTCACTCTCTTGGGGAAGTTATTTCCTCACATGGGTTCTCTTACCACTGCTATGCTGATGATACACAACTTATCTTCTCTTTCCCACCCTCAGATGCCACAGCTTCTGACCGGATCTGAGCATGTCTGGCAGAAATTTCATCATGGATGACTGCTCATCAGTTAAAGCTCAATCCTAACAAAACTGAACTGCTGTTCATCCCAGGTGACTCATCCCCAGGTCATGACCTTGCTATATCCTTGCACAACGATCTGATCTCCCCTTCAGCCACAGCTCGCAACCTTGGGGTAACCATGGACAATCAGCTGTCCTTTTCCTCTCATGTTGCTAATGTGACTCGCTCATGTCGGTTTCTTGCAGTGGATTGTCTTGCGCTAAATTCCTTTCCTCAGACGAGCACCAGAACTAGCGGGGGTTTTTTCTTTGAGCCCAGTGTTTTGAAGACATTTACCTCAGAAGACGTGTTGATTTGTTGCGACTCTTCTTGAGGAGAAATATGCCGCGAAGTGTCCAATGGAGTTATGAAATTTGCGCTCAAGCTATTTTCAAGACTTTAGATTGGTTAATAACTTGTGAAACTAACAGACCCACGTGGGGACTGACCAATAGCATTGATATGTGAAAAAATATGAAATTGACCAAATTTCGAGGTTTCCGCCCGACAGCAATGAGATATATATATATATATATATATATATATATATATATATATATATATATATATATATATATATATATATACATACACAGTACACACATACACACACATTGTATCTCCTTCCCACTTCCCTTCGACATAAGATAATGTCCAGCAGTGCCATCATAACTAGGTACACCCATATACCGCCCGGAGATGTCTTGATGACTAGATGAAGCAGTCTTCATGGAAGAATTGTGGCCAAAATATAAATACCTCTAACATAAAAACAAGGATAACCAGCCTTGTCCTCGTCAACACTCTGTGTTCATTAGAAAAGACTTGACGATGTCAGCTGGTCCTTTTGTGGTAGGGCTGAAGTGTTTTTGGAGGCTTACTATAATATCCATGGCAAAGAATATAGGCAAATTGCCATCATAAAAACTGAAGCAGCAGACTATGAAAATTAATATTTGTGTCATTCTCAAAACGTTTGCCTATGTCTGTAGAAAAATTGATGCTCAGAATATGGTCACACCAAATATTGGTTTGAGTTGGATTTCGCTTCTGTTCATTTAATTTTTCAGTTAACAAAATGGAAAGTAACTGTTAATACGCCTATTCTTTCTTCACGCAATCATTCTTATTTTACAGCAGGGGTGTCAAACAAATTCACAGTGGGCCAAAATATAAAACTGAGATAAAGTCACGGGCCAAACTGAATATTTATTGAAAAATTAACTGCAACTGATATGTAATGCTCAACCTTCTTCATATGGAAACAAACTTTAGTTTTGCTTGAACACAGGATTTGGAACAACCAGAGCTTGATATTACAAACACACAAGAAATTAAATTTCCTAATTAAATAAATAAAATAAATTATGCCTCTCACTACAATTTAAATTCCTTTCTGAAGTGGATCTTTTTCAAAACCAACAATAAAACAACCAAAAATAATAATTTCATAAAAAATAATAAAAAAAAAAAAAAAAAAAATTACTATTACCAGTTCATGCCTTGGAGTAGAAAAAGTGCATAAAGAAAACATGTATTCAAACTCAGTTTGCTAAACTCTGATTTACTTTGCACATTGATCCTTGCCTTTTATCTGGGCACACAATGTCGCAAACTTTGACCATACACTTTTTGACAAACTCTCCCTCATTAAAAGGGGCGGGCAGATTTTGCCATCTCTGCTGCCACAATAAAGCTAGCCTTTACAGCAGCTTCACTTTTTGATTTTGCTTTCATGAACATAGTCTGCCAGGAAACCAAACTTTTTTCATCTCCTCCGCCTTCTGGAGCTTCTGCTTTACGTCCAGGTCCTTATACTTCTCATAATGTTTCGTTTTAAAGTGTCTTCTTATGTTATATTCTTTCGTTACCGACACGTTAGCTCTGCACACAAGACAAACAGGTCTTGTCCTTTATATTCGTGAACAGATAATCTGCCTCCCACTTGTCTTGAAAGCTCCTATTGTCCATCTTTCGTTTGGCCATTTTTGTGGAGGGTGGAATTAACTTGCCCGATGTGACTGTAGCATGGTTGTTAACAACTGTCAGCAGAGAATGAGGGGCGCTTGCTGTTCGTGACTACGCGTCAATACAGTGGCAAGGCATTCTGGGATTTGTAGTATTAGCGGAGCATGTGGCTAGCCAGCTGTAATGTACATTTGATATGATCTCGCGGGCCTGAGTTTGACACCCATGTTTTACAGCATTCTTTCACACATTAATACAAATTGAGGAGGGCTACTGTGGAAATATAAACGTTGTGAAAATTATTTGATGATAAGGACCATGAAACACTAGGAAGACAGCAGCAAAAGTGACAGCAGAATTTAACATCCACAAAAGAACTGCAATTGCTATTAATTACAGACACCAATGCAAAATTGAAATAAAAAATAAACGGCAATAATTTAAACGGCAATAATTTAACTTAAATAAACGGCAATGAATAGATTAGTTGCAATTGCTATTAATTACAGACACCAATGCAAACGTGAAAAAGATTCAATCAAATGAGTTTCATAAATTAATATTAAAATTTTTAAACTAGAAGATATTCAGAAGTTGTATGAATCTACTCCTAGAAGTTTGGAAGCTGTATTAATTTATACTGACATGCAATATTTGTGTATTGGCTCAGATTAACTTTTCCAGTTTTTCTTTCTTGGTGGGTTATCCTTTTCAATAACAAATGTATTCATTGTTGAAACCAGGTTCTTAACTCAGAAGCCCAACTATTTGTTAAAAAAAATCTACATTGGTTGTCTCATTACATGATATATAGGGCACTTATATTATTAACTTAACAATAAAGGAAATGCAAAATTGAGCAAGGATCTGAGCAAAACTGACAAGGTCCAAATTGGGATGACTAGATCTCATGGAAAAATGTCAGATCTTGTGGAGTGTTTCTAGTTTGCAGTGGTTACTACCTACCAAAAGAGGTCCAAGGAAGGGCAACTGCTGAACCAGCAATAGGGTCATGGAAACCCAAGATTCACTAATGCGCTTGGGGAGTGAAGGCTAGCCCACCTGGTCTGACTCCACAGAAGATCTATTTTAGCAGAAAATGCTAAAAAACCTTAATGCTGGCAATGATGGTTATGAATCACATATTGCAGCTTGCCATGCATGGAAATGTGTTGCCACAGACAGATTAGAGTTCCAATTCTGAAAGTGTCTGCAATGGGCACCAATGAGCATCATTACTGGTCCATGGAGCACTGAAAGAACATGCCCAGGTATGATGAATCACTTTTCTACATCATGTGGACAGGTGAATGTGTGTGGCTTATCTAGGGAAGAGACAATGCCAGGAGTAACTATGGGAAGAAGACAAGCTGGCAGAGGCAGTGTGATGCCATGGACAATGTTTTGTTGGAAAACCTTGGTTCATGGCATGCGGATATTACTGTGACCTACCTGATATTGTCCTACCTAAACATTGTTGCAGACCAAGTACATCCCTTCATGGCTGTGGCCTCTTTCAGCAGGATAAAGTGCCCTGACACTGCAAAAACTGTTCAGGAATAGTTTAATGACCATGACTAACAGTTCCAGGTGTTGTCTTGGCAGCCAGTTTAACTAGATCTCAAACTATCAAGCTTTTGTGTGATATACTGAGTATATTTTGTGTTATTCCAAACCACAGAGGGCCCCAACCACTAACTATAAAGGTAGTACAGTAATCTTAAGCAGCAGGATTAGCAGGTATTGGCATGCTTTATTATTTATCACCACTTCTGCCACTTGCAACAAATGATGTGCACAGTTGTGAATTTGTACTGTGAATTTCAAGAACATAATTAATGATTAGATGCTTAAATAAACAGCAATGAATAGATTAGTTGGCTATTACCCACCAACCCCTTAGATCTACTGTATCATTGAGTGCCATGCTGTCTTCTAGAAATAATATTAATGTTTTACCTGGTAGCTGTAGCAGGTAATTGTATGGTTCTAGTAGAATCCTTTCAGTAGCATTTTCCTCCAGATTGTCCATTGTCCTTACTTCCATAAATAAGTAAAACATATTGACAAACATTAATGACAACGCTTAAAAACATCATATGATAGATAACCAACAATGTACTGTATAAAGAGTAGTGGTACTGATATTTGACTTTTGAGCAAAATACATATCAAGTAGATATTATAAATAACAAAAATTAACATTTAATTTATTGCAATAGGTTTCCCTTATATAGGAAATATGTCACATATCTGCCAGTCCACTCATCTCACAGACTGCTGGGCTTGTTTATAATGTTTATTTGCATTGTTGAATGAGAAAACAATTACAAATTAAAAAAAAAAGGCTCAATGCTTATACCATACTAATTAAACATTAATTTTCCTGACCAATCTTCCAAAGTTTTTTTTTGTTTTGTTTAAATATTGGGTATATACAGCTCTGGAAAAAATTAAGAGACTGCAAAATGACCAATTTAAATGTTTTTTATATTTATAGCTATGTGTTTCAGAACAATAAACATTTGTTTTATTCCCCCAAATTACAAATAAACATTTTCATTTGGAGCATTTATTTGCAGAAAATGACAATTGGTCAAAATAACAATAATAATAACAATAAAAATAAGATGCAGTGTTTTCAGACCTTAAATAAAGCCAAGAAAACAATCTTATATTCATTTAGAAATACAAAACTAAGGTGTTTGTGTGTACTATTTGGTGGAATAATCTTGGACCAGCTACATTGGCGAGTACATTGATGACATGACCGTCTCCAAGACCACCACCACACGCTCCAACCAAAAGCTGTGGATGACTGCTGTAGTCTAGAAACTTAGACTTTAGGGCAGGGGAGAGGATGACTAAGAGAACAGTGAGCGTCAAATTGTCCCTAGCCATCAAACAACCGGCAAATGTGGCAGGGCATCCAGGCTATCATGAACTACAAGTCAGCTTCACCTGCCTGTGACAGTGACGCCTATCATAAAGGTGTGCTGAATGACTTCTATGCTCGGTTTGAGGTGCAGAACAATGCAGTGGCAAGGAAGAAAATCCCTACACCCAAACGACCAGGTACTCTATCCTTCGGCTGAGGTGAGGAGAACTCTGCATAGAGTTAACCTACGAAAGGCTGCTGGACCATATAACATTCCTGGCATTCCATACACCCAGTCTTCACTGACATCTTCAACATTTCCCTGAGCAGCGCTGTTGTTCCTAGGTGCCTCAAGACAACCATCATCATGACAAAGAAGTCTACAGTGTCCTGCCTCAATGACTATCATCCTGTCGCACTCTCAGGATGTCACACCCATTGTAATGAAGTGCTTCGTGAGGCTCGTCATAAGGCACATCAAGATCCATCTACCACCCTCACTGGACCCCCTGCAGTTTGCATATCGTCCAAACCACTCCACCAATCATGGTGGGTCTCATTAGCAAGAAGGACTAGTCAGCATACAAAGTTAAGGTGCAACAGCTAACTGCCTGTTATGGAGCCAACAACCTGTCTCTGAATGTTGATAAAACTAAAGAGGTTGTCTTCAGAAGAGCACAGTGTGACCACTACACAGAACATTGACGGATCAATGTAGAGATCTTCAACAGCACCAAATTCTTTGGAGTTAATCAGGCTTAGAACTTCACCTATGCAACAACTGATGCTGCAGGGCTTTCTTGCTGATGGAGCTGGTGTTGAGTAGTTACTCAACACCAGCTCAATCAGCAAGAAAGCCCTGCAGCATCAGTTCCTATGAAGGCTGAGGAAAGCACTATTTTAATAGTGCACTATCTTGCACTATTGCAAGACCCTGCAGCGGATAATGAGGACAGCTGAGAAGTTCATTGGTGTCTCTCTTCCCTCTATCATATACTTTTGCACCAACAGCATTGCGGATGACCCCACACACCCCTCATACACACAGAAAAAGGTACCATAGCATTTGGGCCCTCATGACCAGATTGTGTAACAGTTTTTTTCCATGAGCCATCAGACTTGATGACCGTGTCTTGATGTGGTGTTCCTCCATCCACACCTTGATTGACCTTGATCGTGCTGGAAAAACCAATCGTCAGAGTTGGGGATTACTGCTAGATCAGAATGAAGCACGTTTTTTAAGGACAAACTTATACGTTATACGGTTCATGTGGCCTTCCCAAAAAAGAATGTGCCCAATTCCAACTTTGCTGAAATAAGATCACTGATCCGCCATCAAATTTCATATTGGGTGCAAGAACCCAGCTGAGATTTGCCAATCATTTTGTAGGTCCCTTGACATCATCATACAGTGTTCAGCAACATTCATATAAGTGGTCATCCTGGTCAGTGGGGAGCTGTTTTCACCTTATGCTGTTCTATAGCTTTGTTCTCTCTAATGTCTACAGCTTGACCTTGTTCCTATGAACCACTGCCTTTGAAATTTTAACAATGGAATCAACCTGATGCTCATTGTAGCCCTCAAAATTTCACTATTTTGGCATGGGCAATAAATATCATTTGCCTCTAAATATTTTAAAATGTACATATTGTACACACATATTGCACTGACTATATGTTTGAGCAAATTGCACATTTTCACGTCAACTCATTATCTGTACAATTGTTCTGCAATTTCTGGAGTTTGCTCCTAAGAATTTCACTCACCAAGGCACATGTTCTCTGGTGATGTGACAATCTTTAGGGGGGCTTAGTCCACAGTGAAATATGACTACATAGTAAGCCAAAAGTTATGGTATTATTTAAAATGGCAAAAGTGGACACTTATGCATGATGTAATGATGCCAGTCTTGAATCAAATCAGTTCATGTATGTGTGCATTCTCTACAAACAGTCCAATTAATGCAGTCATTAATAAAAAAAAATAATTATTATTAATTAATATTAATATTTTGTTTGTGCTATCAACTCTGGTAATAAGAATAGTGAAATTTCACTGCTTTTGGTTGCAGTCTTTGCGGTTTTCCGCCGATTAACGTTATAGATAAATGCCTCCAGCTCTGACTTCGCGTGCAGCCTGCTTCTCCGCTCAAATAAAGCAATTATGCAACTGAAGACGCACTTTTGAAAGACTACAACGCACATGCGTAAAAGCAAAGTGAAAAAATTCGCTCTTGGATCAAACTGATAAATAATGTTCTTTCCCATAGACGACATGTCCTGCATTTTAACGTAATTTTTATTGTTTATTTTTTAAAGTAAAAATTACCGTAATTTCCGCACTATAAAGCGCACCGAATTATAAGGCAGTCTCAATTACGGGGTCTATTTCTGTACTTAACCCATACATAAGGCGCACCGTATTATAAGGCGCATGCTAAAACATACGGTCTACAAAAAAGGTAACTGAAGGAAAACAGTGAGTTTAGTTCAACTTTATTCTACTATATAACAACACACACACACACATTATTTTTTAATCAATCTTCTCCCACAAATCCATCAAAGTCCTCATCTACTGTGTCTTCTTAACTTGGCGCAGTTCATTTTCTTGCTTCTTCCACTTCCGACCCATAGATTCACTGATGTTGAAATCTTTCGCAGCTGCTCTATTCCCATTTACAACCGCGTAACTGATAGCCTGTAGTTTGAATTGTGCCTCGTAATGTCTCTTCACTGGTGCCATTTTCGGGGGTCCTTAGACAAACAAATGTTGTCGTCTTCTTCTTCTTCTGATTTTTATTGGTTGATGGCAAACAAATTTAAGGTGCATCTACCACCTACTGGACTGGAGTGTGGAGCGCATATAGGTTAGGAAGAAACAAAATGTTGTTTTGCAACATACCGGTAGTATACCTACCAGAGGCATGGCGGAGGCAAGTGTACATACTGTACGTATTACGTAATGTTCTCTGATTGGTTTATCGCTGCCAGCGTACGTAGTGTATGTATTAGTCCCTGTGTCAGCGGGAAATGATCCGACAGTCAATCAAGCGGAGCGCTTACCAAAGTCGCACAACAATATTTTTAGAGATTTTTGGAACTAGGTGCACACATAAGACGCACTGGATTATTAGGCGCACGGGAAATATTAGGAGAAAATTTAAGGCTCTTAGGTGCGCCTTATAGTGCGGAAAATACGGTATACTTTTAGGGTGGCTGAGATCACAGACAGGGGGGCTGGAGCCACCCTAAACAAGGTCTAGAACCGCCCCGGGTTACTCCTGTTCCTGGCAAATCAGAACCCTTCCTTATACTGCCACAACTGGACAATCTTGCAGTTCTATATATATGCTCATAATTCTTAATAAACTTATAGAGATCTTGCCATCTGAAGAACTTGTCTCTGTGTCTATTTTGGCAACTCTGCCCAGATCCAGAACGGGAGCATGCAGCAGGGTAATCTACAGCCTCTGTCTTTAAACATCAAACTTTAACACCAAGTAAAACAGAAAATGAAAAAAAGCTATTGCCTTATTTTTCAGGCCATATGGACTGAGTTACTATTTTGTGAGAATTTAATTGCTCAGTATGTTTAAGCCTGTCCTAGGGCTGGGCGATATGGCTGAAAACTGTGTCACGATATCAGTGTTTCATATCGGTCGATATCGATAATTAGTGATATTTTTTATGACCCCTTTAAAATAAGGACGAGGAGAAAAATATATTACATTTAAACATTTTTATTTTGACCTTAACCTTCCTCTGATCATAATCCCTTCAGTTATTAAGACCGAAATGTAAACAACCAGGAAAACTCAAATAATTATAATGTAAACATAAGTCTAAAGTCTCAATGTACACTTAATTATCTCTTAACATTTAAGGTGCAAAATGAAAGAAAATTGCAAAGTGTTTAATATAAACACAGAGAAAAACTTGAGAATTTAGTGCAAGTTTAGTGCTAGGAAGTTCACTAGCTGTTTACCTTCTGGTGAATAAAGTGTTTTAAAATATGTGCACTGTTTTGTAAACAAAATATATGTTAATATGTTGGAAACAAGTTTGACTAAAAAGTTAGACTAAAAAAAAAAAAAAAAAAAGAGGCTATCATATATACTTCATTTTTTTAAAGCAGTCAAAACGAGTTGACTCAGTGCTCCTAATTTGTATAGGAGGACAATAGGAGGGTTAAATAGAATTTGCTTAATAATTTGGAACAGGGTGTAAAACACAAACCTGATACAGTACAGAAACATTGTTTAAAATATAAAACCTGCAGAAATATGAAAAAGTAGCTGACCTTTCCTCTTTTATTTACAATTTCAGCCCTAGCCTGTCCCTAGTTTATGTATCTACAGCAGCTGCTTTATTCTGGTCCTATCCTGACAATATAATTTGCAACCAATCCCAAATAGATATAATAGGTGCATTCACAAACTGGAGTAAAGGACTTCTTGTAGGAAAATAAATCGATTACCTATTCGATGTCACCAGTGTTGTAATGTAATGGAGTACAAATAATTTGTTACTTTCCTTAAGTAGAAATTTCACATACTGTATCTGTACTTTACTTCGCTATTTAAATGTCAACTTTGACTTTTACTCCACTACATTTCCTAGATAAAATGTATACTTTTATATTTCCACTAAGCATCTTTGTTACTCGTTACTACAAAATAACGAGTCACGAATCACTGCTCCTAGATTGCATTATGCTCCGCACGCTCTATTTCAGCGTAATGTTGCCAAAGGAGCAGTGGCAGAGCCAGAGGGGTGTCCGGGGTGGCACTAAACACCTCTGACATCTGATTGGCCACCCAGGTGCCACCCCGAATTTTTATTTGATAGCATTGGAAGTTTGGTGCTGATTGACATCTCATTTCACCTATCAAAAGAAGTCTTTGTTTGATGTTTGGTCACGGCACCGCTCAACATTTCAAATCCATCAATCAATGACAAGAAAGAGTTGAGAGGTACAGAATAATACTGTAACATCAAAGTTGAGATAAAACATCAGGATTAGTTTTCCAGAAAAATATTTTGAAAGTTACGTCACTATATAAATTAGATGCTATTAACAGATTAATTAGACAAGAGAGATCGGTTTGTTCCCCAGTTTAGCCATAATATACATTACATTGACATTTGTGCTAGTTATACATGTATACAGTGCAGTGTCTGTGTGTAAGTCTTTGACTGTTTAGCTAATATGAGGTAACTAGTTTTACAGCTGTCAGTGTTTAATGTTATTAAACTATGTATCTGGTAATGTTACTCAAAATATTACTGCAATTGCAGACAGCCTGTTAGCTATCATAAAGATGTAAAAAATACAGGTAGCTAAGTTCCTTACTGCACAGTAGGGCTACCCATTAGTGATGCGCGGGTCGTCTCATAACCCGCGGGTCCCGCGGGTGACCCGCGGGTCGGGTTGGGGCGGGTAAAAAAATTGTCACTTTACTGCGGGGCGGGTTGGGGCGGGTCATTAAAAGCAAAATATAAAAAAAATATTTTGGAATATATATTTTTATATTTTATGTGATTCTTTGATAAGGTTACAATACGTAGGCCTACGTAGCAACGTAACTTGCGTGATGACCCCAAATCTTTGGCTTCGCGTCATGAAAGCGCCAATCAGCTCCCGCCACAGGCACAACAATAAAAGAGATAATTAAAATGGAAGACGAAGTGCGCGTGAAATTAAGGTCGGGAATTTACAAAATCCGAAGAAAAGAAGGTAAATCTGCAAAATCTAATGTTTGGGAACGGTTCTCAGAAATTGTTGCAGCAGGAGACAACAGCAGTATCGGCTACGTTAAGTGCAACTCGTGTGAAAAAATATACAAACACGAGAGCCACAAAACGGGTACTTCCAGCATGTCAAGGCATATTTGTGAAGGGTTTAAGAAAAAGGACGACACGTCTCAAAATATTACCGCTTTTCTCAAAAGTAAAGTACCAGCACATGTCAAGTCCGAGGTTATAGACGCTTGTGTTGAATTGTGCTGTCAAGATCTGCGGCCCTTCGACATAGTATCTGGAGATGGATTTCATACCGTAGCCCAGTGTCTAACATTGGTTCACGTTACGGACGTGTGGATGCCAGCAGTGTACTCCCTCACAGACAAACTGTTTGCGACAGAGCCAAAGCAACCACGACAGAAAAAAAAGAAATCCTCTCAAAGAGCATAAATAAAGCTCTGGATTATGGCATAGCTATTACCACTGACATGTGGACTGATGAGTTCAACAAACGGGCATACACGGCGTTTACTGGTCACTTCATTAATGACGACTGGAAATTGGAGAGCCGTGTCATAACCACAGCTGAATTTGATTCTACTCTCAAAAAGACAGCGCACAACATCCACGACCAAATCATTAAGGAGCTGCATGACTTTGGTATTGACCCTGCTCGCTTATCAAAAGTAATGTTTGTAACTGACCAGGGCGCAAACATAAAAGCTGCTCTTCGCAGCTACAAGTGGATGCCCTGCACAGCCCATGTCATTAACATCGTTCTCAAACACACGTTTGATATAAAAGAGAACACACCAACATACATGCGTGACGTGAGTGATACCATTGAGAAGTGCAAAAGCCTCGTGAGATACCTGAAAAAATCCGAGACTGTGGTACAGCTCCCACACACTGTGGCGCAGGAATGCGAAACCCGATGGAATAGTAAAGTTGCGATGATGCAGTCAGTCAGTAAACAGTAACGTGAAATCCAACAGGCCTTGAAGGAGAAAGATCAGCTCCACAGAATTGATGGCATTCAGCTGGATGTGTTGAACACAGTTACTGAGTTTTTGTTGCCTTTTAAAACTGCGAGTGAAGAGATGGAGGGTGAAAAGTATCCAACTATTCAACTGGTCGTGCTTTGGTTTTTTAAACTGAAGAAACACTGCGAGCCCCAATACGGTGATCCGGAGTACATGGTTTATATTCGGGCACTGGCAACGCAGCTGCTAAACGAGAAAATGTCCATCAGCGTCACCCACAAGCTTGGAATGTTTTTTTGTCCCCGTTTTAAGTCCCTGAAGATGTTTCAAGCGGAGGAAAGAAACGCCGTGTACGACCAGGCCAGAAGACTTGTCAGGGAATTTAACTGTATGCTCACACCTCCAGCAAGTGTCCCGGCGACGGAGCCAGAGGCAACGCCTCGAGGTGAGTAGCACCAGCGAATAGGGCTATAGGCTTGGGTCTTACGTTATAGCTACAGTGGTCTAATGTAGGCATATGTGTAAAATATTAAATATTGTTATATTTTACTTTTTAGTTGACGAAGCCGAGAGAGTCAAAAGAAAAAGAGATGAGTTTAGTGAATGGGAGGATGGAAGTGAAGAATTTGCCGAGAGAGACGAGGTTCAGCGCTACATTGAGGGTCAGTTCTTCTGGGACGGAGAGGACATTCTAAGCTTCTGGCAGTCGCAGTCAACCGCCTTTCCCGTGCTTGCCAAAGTGTCAAAAATGATTCTCTGTATCCCAGCCACAAGCGGATCAAGCGAGCGCACATTCAGCTGTGCTGGCCGGGTGCTCGAGGCTAGGCGAAATAGATTAAATCCGGGTACAGTGGATGCAATTCTTTTTTTGCACAGTGAACGTAAAAACGCTAAATGAACATTTCCGTGTGTTAAATAAAACAAAAGTTCAATGTTTATGTAGCATAGGCTGTAAACTGTATGTCTATAAAAATCTGAAAGAGATTTTGTTTGAGCCTTTTTCTGTTTTAAAATAGGCTACTGTAATTTGTCAGACCTATTCATAGGTCTTCTATAGAGATAATTACAAACGATGCTTTGTAAATGTCGAAAATGTTTATATTTTGGTGTTAATATGACCATGCTGCTTTCTATGGTGAAATAAAACCTGCTTTCATTTACATTACAATGCGTCTATTTAATGGTCGCGGGTGCGGGGCAGGACGGGTTGTAAAAATAAAAACAGTGGCGCGGGGCGGGCTGGGGCGGGCCAATAATTTCATAAAAGCGGGACCCGCGGTTTGGAAAAAAACCCGACCCGCGCATCACTACTACCCATGATTAAAGTAGTAATTTATGCTGACAGTTGATTTTAAAGTGTAATTATTATAGTGGGATTTGTAGTTAAATTTGAGTTTGAATTAAAAAAATCTGTATTTGATGCTTAAATGTATTATATCCATGTGTCATATTTTTACATAGGGTCAAAAAAAATGAAAAGAAAGGCAGAGATATCAGACTTCTTTTTAAAGACGCAAACTTTAAGTTTAGATTGTTATAGATGGTTTCATCAGTTTAGGCTTTACATAAAAAATGTAATTAGGTGTTGATTTGTGTGTGACATACACAAGATAAAATTATAACATAATATATTATAAATTATAAAACAGATTATGAGAAATATATTCTACCTCTAATGAGCAATTATAGGATTCATCCATGCTCCTTGTTAGGGTAATTTGTGTCTGTGGACCTTAGGGGGTCCCCTTTAGGGGGTCTGTGGACCCCCTAAAGTTGCCTTGGCCACCCCCTGGCCACCCCATTTGCAAGAAATGTTTCTGTACATTGGAATGAAAGATACTTCCTACCGGATGAAGTGCCTCTTATGACTACTGATAATCACTGAAATTTTACTTTTTACTTTTACTTCAAATACTTAAATACATTAAATATCAGAAAATTACTTTTGATACTTAAGTACAGTATATATCAGATACTTTAAAAAACCTTTACTTGAGTAATATTCTAAAAGGCAACTTTCACTTCTACCAAAGTCTTTTTCTAGTACGATATTTGTACTTTTACTCAAGTATTGCTTTTTAGTATTTTATACAACACTAGATGTCACAGCCACATTATCAACATGTGTCAGAGGTCTCCCATATATATATATATATATATATATATCCCTAAATAGACAATGATATATTGTTAGAGACATTAGTAACGACCAACAGTGATTAAATGTTTATGGAGTTGCAAAACCACGTATACAGATGAGCTCATTTATCATGTGTAACGGAGGAAACAAACTTGCCACCAACCTTGTGCCGTTTAAATTGATGATGTAGTCGCTGTCGCTGTCGCTGTCGCTGTCGCTTCCCCCCCCCACAAGTTAGACAAGCTAACATTAGCGAGGTCACCAAAGCCAAGCGTGTGTAATAACCATACACACACCGACGGATTACCTAATTTCAATCATTTTAAAAGTCATTGTGCATCCATAAGAGAAAACTAAACGTCATAATGCAAAGACAAGAAGTAAATTCAATCTACAGCTGCCAGACCCGCTGCGTGCTCTTCCGGTCTTATTAACTCCAACGCCCGCTTACGACGTGGCGCAAAGCACTAGAGAGGGTGGAGACTGGAATCCCTCTTCGCCACAGAATTATGGGAAATGTGTTTCAAATTGGGTAAACTGGAAACGTAAGTGCTTCTTGGAACTACATCTCCCAGATATGCTCCAATACCGTCTTTATGTGGAATACAAAGCCGCTTTTTTCAACTCGTGTGTTCCAATGAGATCTAGAGGGCGTCCATTTACTCAGATAGTAACTAATAAGAGAGAGGCATTTCCGTGGGGGCGGGTTTGTATACCTGTCAATCAGTTTTATAAGGGTAGAGGATCGCCGGAGAGAAAAGGCGAGATACTAGTGAGACATTTCGACGGATTTGCTCAACGACGTGTTATTTGAATGACATTTCAACGTTAATGCTCGAGTTTGATGTTTATTCCGAAGGATTAATGCTAATGCGCTATTTCGGGCAGTCTTGTTCAAGTGTATTCATCAGGTAGGAAGATTTTTTTTCATGAGTAATTCTAGCTTGATCATCAATAGGAGGTAAATCCGTGTATTTATAAAACGGTTAATGGCGATGTTGCTTCAGACACCCGCTTAAACCACAAGCTCGCAGTGCTTTACTTGTACATTAGTGAACCACAAATCAAAACAGTTTGCTGTAACGTACTCGGACAAGGGCAGACTTGTATGCCTAAACTGCATAGACATAGTGCACTGCTTTATATCGTTTTAGCTGTACGCGTTTGCGCATTAAAACTTGCTTTTGCCCATTTGTGTTCAGATTCGTCCAGTGGCTTTATGCTGCTGCTCGTCATCAAGTAAGTGATCTGGGAAAACACTGCCTTACTGGAAATACCTTACGTAAGGACTTGATGTAGGACATCGCTATTTACCAAACCTACTTCTGACCGAAAACCGTGTGCAGTCGTTTGTGTTTGCGGGCTAATAGATTGAATCAGATGAAAATGGCTTGGGCTGTTAGAGGGTAACGTTATGAGTAACAAGCTTGTTTGTTAGGGGTGATGGTGACGTCTTTTTGTTTTCCTCATCTGCTTGATTTTATGGACTCATGCGTTATTTATTCTGTTGTGCTTTAGGATCTGTCTTTTTTCTGCTCCTTTGCCTTCGTTTTGCATCAAATCTCGTCGATGGAGCAGAAATGGCCGGCGTCTTTGGGCTATAACGGTTTTGTGGCAAGCTTTTCATGTCCACAGTAGATATAATGGCCAAGCGACAGTGAGGCGAGGATAATAGTGTGACATTGTTGTTTAATCAGCCTTATGAAGGACACCATAAGGATTGCTTTGGGACGAGCCAAAATTAAGACTGAAAAATCACATTTATTGTGTGATGTGAAATCGTAACGTTATTTATATTCGTGTTAACTGCAGTATGTGAATAGGTCAACATAAAGAAAGTAGAAGCCACAAACTTGGTTACATTTTATTGAGCTTGTTTAGTCGACCTTGCACTAGAAGCTTTTTAGTGTGCCTTTAGCGTCATCCTGTGTGTATGTGTGTTTGTATGTGTGTGTGCGTGTGCGTGTGTGCGCGCCAGCGTTTTGGAGCCCAGCTGCTACACACCGAAAGCCTCTTTTCTATGTGCTCTCTTTGTACAAACATCAACAAATGCGCTAGAAATTTCGTTTACTAAATTATGTAGACAATTAACCCATTTCTTCAACATCACCGTTCTTCTGTAATCCTCACTACTCACTATTGTAGCTAACTGAAAGTAAATAGATCGAATATGGCTCGACGACAGACGTTGTTGTTGTATCCCGAAAGTGCAAAATGGTCCAAATTTTTTTTATATGACGGCGTTAGAGTGATTGTTGATTGTCTTGAGTGTGTCTCCATTTGTCAGTTTTCCCAGCTGGACCCGCTGAACGGACTGTTGTGTGCCACAGAAATGGCGTCACCGGCTGCAGCGCAGACATTACACGACCTCGCGCACCAACCGGGGCTTTGCTGTGCTGCTGTGTAAATGTCTCTGTAAATACGTAGTGGGATTAAAGATTTAAGGCTGATGTAATCATCAGCTTTCCGTTACAGCAAAAAGTTTAGAATTTTAAAGTCCGCCTTTAGTCAGTCTCTGTGTGTTGACAGACTGCTTGGTTGTGGAAAAGAATCTTCTAAATCAATATAACAAATAACCCTCAAACTTTTATCATGCAGTAAAAGCAAAAAAAAATTGCAAATGTTCTACAGACCTCACTGACTCTCAAGCAAAAACGTAATAAAAGAGTGAATAGCAGTTACAAACTCACTCATGTACATGTATGCATGATTAATCTCTCAAGTTACATCTTGGATATTCTTTATTCTTCTGTTATAAAGAAACATTTTTTTCTGCTTTTTAGCTGAAGAAACAGCACAGCAGTTGTGGACGGAAATGAAGGTAAGCTGATGGATGCTAAAACTTTCTCCAGTCTAGAATTAAGAGCCAGGTAAATGCAGACGTTTCAAATAATGACCTATAATGAGTAATATAGATAAACAAGATATTTTCTATGATCCATAAGTAAGGTAATAGTAGGAAAAGAGATGACAATGTTCCTTGACAATGGTTGGTTACATCTACATGATGTTCTAAGCGTAATATACAAAATAAAAAATTAAAAATGGGGTTGAAATGGTTGCATTGACCTGTATTATAGCTGCTTGTTGAATTACTTGTTTTTAAGAGAGATTTAAGTTGTCTTAATTTAAACTTCATAGAAATCACATTATATGAATTCTACTGGAGAGTCCCAGTACTATCATCAGTGATCACAAATGTGGTTGTAACCTCATAAAACCTATTTCCATGTGCTATTTTAGACTTTTAAAGCTACACTAGCTGCACTAGCAGTATACACTAGCATAGTAATTCATTAACAAAATAGACAAATTTCCATGTTCATTTTCTTTTGCTAGTTCACTGACAATACACGGAGTGACACAGACTTGGTGGAATAACAGAAGTCAATATACATAAAATGTATATTGCATAAATATATAAAAATGCACCAAAATCTTTATTAAATATGGAGTTCTAAGCTTGACTAATGAATGAATGAATTAACTTATTTATTATTATTATTATTAATAATTAACTATAAAGTTAATCATAGCTTTGGTACACTACAAAACAGAATACCCAGATATTTCTTTGCATGCATTGAAAATTATGATCCACTTTGCAAACTCTTATATCTGTCTGAATTAATATATATAATGATCATATTTTGAAAATAATCAGATTAAGGGCTTTTAAAATTTATAATGTTTTTTTTGAGGGTCAAGGCAGGACTGGACTTGGTTGAGAAGGTTGTTTGTCTAAAAAATAAAATTTTAACCCATGGACACTATTTGTCTGTAGCCTTACCCAAACAAGACTAAATTTACTTCGTTCATGGGGTAATTTTTCTTATTTTACATTTATTCCTCTGACTTTATTAATGTCCAGATAAGATATGCCTTTATTTGTCCAGTTCAACCATGTCAGTGTTTTTCTCAGGCCTTCCCTGAGGAAATTAGATCTTATCAGTTTAGTCCCAACTGGATGAACCTCTCTGTAATTTTCTGTCTAAATGTCTCCTGACATTTGGGGGGAAAAGTTGTTTGACTGCTGTTACTTGTTGTATTAGTGACCCCTTCTTCATACTGTATATTAAACACTTTTTCAGTTGCAAAATGGATTGGTCAGATGAGATTATTACATAGTGTGAGGTAGAAAATGCTACGCTTTTGGACTTTTATCTTTGTGTTAGTGAATGAATTAATTTATAGAAAAAAAATAGATTTGTGTTTGTTTTGTTTGGTATTTTATCAAGTTGCTGTAGGTCACGGGTAGACTATTTTTATTTGTTTAATTTTTAGGTATCCCTTCTTACTGGAATTTGTAATTGGTCCCATACAGTACATTACAGTACTATCTGATATAAACCTAATGCATTGTTTTGATGAACAGATGACACAAGATGAACATGATCTGAATATATTTTACAATTGAAAGCAAATCAGACTGAAAACTTTGCTCTGCCCAAGTCTGCAAGTCCCACAAGCAACTGAGGAACACATTATGTGGCATTTGGGTATTATCTTTAATAGTGTAAGGGTGGTCAACATTAGTGTGCATAGCAGTATTTGTAAGTGTGGTCATTAAAATGGAGCATTCCATTTGAAGCAAGCACGCAGAGAAATTGCCACATATGAGCAAGCATATCAGTTCTGCAAGCCCTGAGACATGCACAATTTCTTTATTCTTAATTGGCACTGTCTACACTTTCCATCTGTCACATGACACCTTTTGCTCATTTTTAATGGCCAGTGATCAATCCCTGATTCTGCTCTGCATGCTCATGTCTGCCACAATCACAGTCTCCATTAAAAATGCTGTTTAAATTCCATCATATTTTAAACAGAAAATTCAGCATAAGCAGTCTATTGCTAGCAGCACACACCAACCACCAACAAAAAAAGGAGTTAAATAAAAGCTCTGGCCTATCCAAGGGGACTTGGGGCACAAGGTGGGGTGGAAAGTTTCCGGTAAATTTCCAGAAACTTTCCACCGGAACGTAATCTGAAATCGGAATTTTGTAAATATTCCAAATTGGAAACTTTATGGGAATTATTTGGAAATATAGGGAAATTTATATAAACTATATCGTATACAAAGTTAAATAAACATTTTGTTTGGTCATAAGAAGACATACATGCATGATAATACAAATTTTAAAAATGACATCTTGACTGATTTAATTGTAAGTAGAACTTTAATTGATTCTTTCATTGAGTAACACAAAAGCATAATAAAAATTATTATGCTTGTAATAAACATAATAAACTTAATAATTGTAATAAACATATTTCCCTATAATTGCTGTAAAATGAAAGCATTCACCACCCTTGCCCTTCTAAAAAAGTCCCAATCAAAATGTAAGAAGCATTGAAGCATTTTTCCTCAAGCTTATTAGGTCTCTGGTTTCGGCATTTTTCCTCTCAATCCTTTCAGGTCTCAATGGCTTCTTCCTGGACCTCAACATCCTCCATGTCCACTTCCCCAACATCTGACTTATCTTCATCTTCGGTGTCACTGTTTAGCCTTGTTGAGGATGGCTCTTTTTCAGGCTCAAAGAGTTGTAGGTTTGCCCGGATGGCCACAGGTTTTTCAACCCTTGCATTTGTGAACCTGTTGCGAACCTTTGTGTGTGTGTTCCCAAACAGTGACCAGTTATGCTCAGAGGTTGCAGATGTTGGTGGGATTTGAAGGATGATAGAGGCAGCCGGTGCAAGGGTCTCAGAGCCACAAAGTCTCTTCCACCAGGTAGATGCAGGTATATGCTGGCAAGACTGCCATATCCCATCCCCTTCCCAAAGGCCTTGTTTGGTACGGTACTTTGCCAGACTGCTAAGAACCTTGCCTTTATCAAGACCCAGATGGTGAGACATGGCAGTTATGACCGTGTGAGCACTGCAGATCTCTTCAGCAGAGAGTATGATTTTCTCACATTTTGGGTGCAGCATGTATGCTGCTGCGTGTATTGGCTTTATGCAGAACTCTTGGCTCTTCTCCATTAATTTGACCACTGCAGTTTCCTCTGCTTGGAGCAGCAGGGAAGCAGGTAGGACAGTGTGAATTTCTTGTTTGAGCTCAGCAAACATGTATTTAACATCTGACAAGATGGCATTATCACCTTTAATCATGGCAATAGCTGCTGCTATTGGATGGATGATTCTCGGGCTGCTGGCCACCCTTTCCCAGAACACATCATCCAACAGGATTATTTTGATGGGACTTTCAATGGCTGCAGTCTGGGATATGGCCATCTCTTGCAAAGACCCCTTCCCCTCTAGCAGACTGTCATACATGATGACAACCCCACCCCATCGAGTGATGCTGGGGAGCTTCAGTGTGGTGTTCTTGTTTTTTTTTCTTTTTGCTTTGAGAAGAAGATTGCTGAAGCTACCTGTTTGCCTTTCACATATTTCACTACTTGTTTTGCTGTTTTGTACAGTGTGTCCATTGTCTTGAGTGTCATGATGTCGTTAAGGAGAAGATTAACAGTATGGGCAGCACAGCCAATTGTTATGTGAGTGTATGTCTCCTCCATGTGATGTCCAAGCAACCTTCATGTTCGCAGTATTGTCAGTTACTAGTCCAAAAACCTTCTCAGGTCCAAGGTAATGTAGAGTCCTGTGTGTCTGTTGTCCTTTGTGTTTGTGCTCTTATAGAATACTGGTTGAGGGGTGGTGATGTAGTTGATAATTCCTTGCCCCTGGACATTCTACCGCCTATCAGAGATGACTCAATTGCAATTTGCTTTGTCAAAGTCTGTTGAACTCAGTTTCCAGCAAATGAGTTGATAAAGCATGTCTGGTGGGAGGTGTGTATGTGGGGCGAAGAACATTCAGAAATCTCCTCCAGTAGACATTGGCTGTGAGCATCAGATGTGAGCCATTATCACTTTTTATCAGTTTAAGACATCTTGCTGAATAAAAGTATTAATTTCTTTAAAAAAAAAAGAAGGAAAGAACAAAAAAGACCCCAAAACTTGGAACGGTAGTGTGTATTGTTACAAAAGATTTATATTTTAAATAAATTATTTGTTTTAATAAATCTGTTTATTTTTAACTTTTTATTCATCAAAGAATCCTGATACTTGCACTCAACAAACTTGGATTTATTTGATCAAAAAACCTTCAGAAAGCCTTCTAATATGAATGATTTCTAAGGATTTTTGATCAAATAAATGCAGGCTTGATGAGCATAAGAGACTTCTTTCAAAAACATTAAAAATAGTAATGTGTCCAAACTTTTGGGTGGTACAGTAATTCTGTATGATAACAGAAAACAGGCAGAAAGAGCATCACAGCTTGAGCTAGCTATATGACAGAGAGCCTCATAAATTTTCAGTGAAACAGTGTTAGCTTAAATTTAGATATCTGATTTACTAGCTAGCTAGCTACTGTATAAACACATTTTGGTATTTGCTGGTTAAACTATAATACCATAGATCAAATATATTTATCCAAGTTTTATAATCAAAACTTACTTGACTTGATGTAGTCCTTGGGCTCAAATGCAGCAAGTGTGGCTTCTGTGGTAGTCAAGGCCTAGAAAATGGAGGGGAATCCATGACCGAGGAATGCAGAAATCTTGAAATGCATAAAATCTTGTTTTAAACAAAATTATGCGTCAAGATTTTTCTAAAACTACATTCAAGTTCCTTGTTATAGGCAACTTTTTTTTTTTTTTTTAATTAATTAAAGTTAAAGTTTCCAGCCTTGAAAATTCCCAGAATTTTGCAACGTTATCTCCCGTACACATTAATGCACCCATTCATGCACTACACGATTTAGAGATGCCAATCAGCCACATTGCATGTCTTTGGACTGGGGAGGAATCTGAGGTATGCTGTATTACACAAAATGTTTTGTGTAATACAGCATTTTTAAAAAGTCAATTCTGTAGCTGTCTTGTTTTAAGTGAATTGCTCCAATTTTTGTCAGTAATAGGAGTTCTATGCTGAGCATCACTTCTTTTCTGTTAGAACACAATTACTACACAATGCAAGCTTTAGATGACAAAAAGTTGCACATACATTTTTATCTAGAATAAAGTATGCAGTAGTTTGCATACCAATCCTCATAAACCTGTAATAGTCTTAAAGAATATTATGCACAAAGGCTATATCCAGTATAAACTGTTATCAGCAGAAATGATTACTGTAGCCTTATAGAGTTATAGAGTCACTTATAAAGTTATAAGGAGAAATATTTAGTGCACAGTTTTTTCATACAGCTGCTCAAATATTTTTATTCAAATATGTCATGGTGGAAGACAAAAGGTGTTTAATTGGTAACATTTAAACAATTATGCTATAGTTAATAACTTTGGATACATAAAAAGCCTGGGTGATGACATTCATATCGTTATGCTTGAAGTTTGGCACATCAAAGTTTGTGTTGGAAGCAGGAAATTTGGCCAAGTATAAAGATAAATATGACTATAAATGTGACCGGGTCAGAGTACCTTCAAAATTGCAGGCTGGTGTTCTCAGTACAACATGGCGCAACATGAAAGGGTACGAGGAAACCGAGTTAACTGAATGAACAATATTTTTAATGAGAATAACAATTTCACATTTCAACTGGGGTATGTATTCAGGAGCCGACAAGTTATAGCAAACAGCCAAAATAACAAACAGAAACAACTAATTCTTGTACCCTTTAAATTCCCTACATTGCTAACAAAAATACAATTACATCCCTAACTCGGTTTTTTTTTTTTTCAAACAAAAATGGCATCGGTCTCCCTATCTCCCCAATAATACTATGTACAAATATTTACAGGTTAGCTAATAAATAGTTAAAAGTCCAAACAGGGGCAATCCAGAATCAAAGTCAAAAGAACAGGCAGTAGTTAGCATTAAAAGGAATGGCTAAACACACTAATACAACAGACAACTCTCAACCAACATTAACACAGAACACTAAATAGCAGGAAGCGAGTAGCACAAACACAGCAAGTGAGCAAGAAAAGCTAATGCAGGAAGAGGTGGTGGAGGCTTTATAGGCAGCAGGGAGTCAGCTGACCAGGCAGTTCCTGGCACCAGTTAAACTTCAGGAACCAATTGGTGTTCATCCTGCACAGAAACATAGACACCTTCCAAAACAGAAAACACACAAATAAAAGGGACGTAACTCTCTCTATATATATAACTCTATATAGATTAGTTAGCCTGTTCCAGAAGCAGCTCTGCATGCTCAAGACATAAAGCTACCTCCATATCCGCCACTGTTCTTATGCTCGTGACATCGATGTGAATGTTATTGTAGTCATGCGAGGACTTTTGTCAAGTTCACCATGATTATATTGGTCATGCTTGTTATATCTTGGTTAGTTAGCTTTTGTGTTGTTTAATTAAAGAATGGACACACTGGAATCTTGCATTTGGGACTGTTCTTATTACTCTGGGCAGACGAGCCGCAGGTGGAAATATAAATTGAAAGGCCACTTCAGAGATCAGATGCTGAAGAGCCTTCCAATCCTGAATAATGCCACACTGTGATTAAATTGATCACTTTTTCAACTGTACATTGGTAGTAGTTGCTGGGGATTACAGTTCACGAGCCAAATTTCCTCAGCCGACTTACGTAGTTCAGTACCTGCTGGGATTTCCTCGGGAGCTGCTAAGTGTTGAGACCAGGTGAAGTACACACTGCTGTAGGTTCTGAGGAATTTAAAGGTTTTCACCTGCTCCACCTCTGTCTTACTGAAGTGGATTGGAGTGTGCTGCTCCTTCAGAGGATCAGTAATCATCTCCTTGATCTTGTCTGCATTTAAGGAGAGATTATGTTCCTGACACTAGGCCATCAGTCCAGCTACCTCTCTTCTGTATGATGTCTACACTCTACCAGTGATCTTTCCAATGACTGTGGTGTAATCCATGAACTTTTTGATCCTGGTGTTGGTTTGGTAGGCCATGTAGTCATAGGTAAAGAGGGAGTACAGCTGCATGCTCAGGAAACGGCTTTTGAGGGGTGCCTGTGCTCACAGTTCTGATGCCTGATTTCCAGTTTCTTACTCTGTCAGTCTACTTAGTCTACTTAGTGTCTGAGTGTATCTGGGTATGAGGAGATTTATGGAGAGCCACTCGAAAAAGAGGCTCATCTGGGAGTGTGGCATTAGTAATAATAGCTTTCTGGCTCCTCTGGCTGCTAGTATTTGGTGATGTGCTGCTAGCCTTACCACATGCTCCAGTAGTCTGCAGTGGTGTTAGGTTTCTCCAGCCTTGGTCTGTATTGTCTCTTGGCTGGTCTAATTGATTTGCATAGGTAGTATCTCGCCGTAATTTCTCAATGCCACCTGAGATAAATGAAGTGATGTGAGTACAGCCTGTACCTCACAGTTGATCCAAGGGTTATAATTAGGATAGGTTTTACAGTGTTTTTTTAATGATGTTACATCTGCAGCATTCTCCTCCAAGTCCACAGTACCCTCTCAGAGCATCAGTTTTAAACACACCAGAGTTTATACTTTTAAAGCAGCTCTGAAGCACAAGTCAAGTCAAAAAGCTTTTCTTGACATTTCAACCATATATAGCTGATGCAATACATAGTGAAATGAGACAGTGTTTCTCTAGGACTATGGTGCTACATAAAACAGCACAGAGCTACATAAAGCAACAGAGATCTAAGGACTTAAAAGTAAGTTGTCCTAGCCACATAACGTGCATTGTCTGCAACCTTGTGCAACCAGTATGAGACAAATCACTGCAAGACAAATACACAAAATACACTTTTAACTAGTGTGCATACTGTATATTATACAGTACTTTGTGCAAAAATATGGGATTATATGAAGTGCAGGTTCTAGTAAACATATACAGATGTCACTCCCCTCAATGTTACCTGATGTTAGCAACCTTAAAGGTAGGAAGCAAACATTTCCATGCTGATCCACCAATTCCAAGACTCCTGAGGGTGGACAAGAGAGACTTAACTGTATCAAAGGCCCTGAAAGGTCGAGGTGGATGAGCACAGATGACCGCTTGGCTGATCTAGCAGCATGTAGTTTCTCAGAGTCAGCCAAAAGGGCAGACTCTGTGGAATGTGCTGCTTTAAAGTCAGACTGGTTAGGATTTTGGAGGTTGTTCTGCAAGAGCTAGGTAGACATTTGATGTTTGGGATCGTTTGATTGTGGTGATTAAGGGCAGACAAGGTCTTGTTTAATGGTCTGGCTCATAGTGAAAGGGAGTGGATCCAGTGGGCAGGTCGAAGGATTTTAAGCGTGAATGAGTTGCAAAATCTCCTCAAAAAAATGTGACAATGAGTTGGTTAATACTGGCTGTGAAACTGCCTATGAAATTTGTAGTCGGGGCAGAAGTGAAGGTCTGGCAGATTCTCTTAATCTTCTTGTTGTAAAAGGAAGCAAAGTCTTCAGCAGGCAGGGAGGATGAAGCCGGTGAAGTTGGGGGATTAAGTAGTGAAGAGAAAATGCTGTGGAGAAGTCTTTAATGGAGCGTGTGATGGCAATGAAGAAAGGTAAGC
Source organism: Tachysurus vachellii (assembly GCF_030014155.1). Lineage (NCBI taxonomy): Eukaryota > Metazoa > Chordata > Actinopteri > Siluriformes > Bagridae > Tachysurus > Tachysurus vachellii. The sequence goes on along the minus strand of NC_083465.1, from coordinate 8,280,276 downwards.
ATATCAACATGCTGCAGCATGGACAACGTGCTGTTGTGGTATGCCAGCTCGATCTTGCAATGTACACATGCCACAGCGTTTTCTTTACTTTTCAATTTGAAAACCTTCGACATTTTCTGTCGTTTTCTCCTGTTTGTTTCTTCTCTTTGCTCATTGCCATTGTTATTGCGCCCTTCCATTTTGCAGCCCACACTAGCACGCGCCCGCGCCCTCAAATCAAAAGACCGCTAACCGTCTCCTTCCAAGCCTAAAAACTCAAGAAAGCTATTTTATAATATGTCATCATTTAATTTTTTTAAATTGATTATCTACTGTGTATCAGAGATGTTAGAAAAAGATTGTGAACCTCTAGCATTGAAATTTAATTTCAAGGTCAAATTATGGTCCATCTGATTTCAGTTAATGGGATGACCGTCAGGTCTCTGTAAGTGCCCTGTTTTATTTAAAGAACAGAGATATATCAAAGTCTGATAGTCATGACACGTGCTTGTGGAAGTGGATCATGGCAAAAACAAGGAAGATTTCTGAGGAGGAAAGAGTTATTGTTGCTCATCAGGCTGGAAAAGGATGCAAAATCATGTCTAAAGTGTTTGGACTCCACAAAGGCAGATTCTGTACAATTGGAGGAAATTTAAGCTGATTTAAAATGATTTAAGTGATTAACCAACAAAGATCACTTCAAAAGCAAGATGTATAATAGTCTCTTGGGTCAGAAAGGAACCCAGGGCAACTTCTGAGGCTAATGTTTGAGTCCTACATCAGGTGAACACTGAACAACCTTGGTGTGCATGGCAGAGAAGCAAGGAGAAAGGCACTTCTCTCCAAGAAGAACACTGCTGCCCATGAAGTTTGCTAAAGATCATGAGGACAAGCCAGAGGACTACTGGAAAAATATGTGGAGGAATGAGACCAAAATTTTGGTTTAAAATGAGAAGCGTTTTATTTGGAGAAAGGAAAATAATGAATTCCAGCTTAAGAATCTTATACCATCTGTGAAACATGGTGGCGGTGGAGGTAGTATCATGCTTTGGACCTATATTGCTACATCTGGGTCAGGACAGCTTGCCATCATTGATGGAACAATGAATTAAAAATTATACCAGAAAATTCTAAAGGAAAATGGCAGGACATCTGTCCATGAGCTGAATCCCAAGAAAAGATTGGGTCATATACCAAGACAAGGACACAAGCACCCAAGTATGTCTACCAAAGAATGATTAATGAGGAACAAAGATAATGTTTTGGAAATGGCCAAGTCAATGTCCTAACTTTAATACAAAAGGAAAGATGTGGAAGGACATGATGCAAGCAATTCATTGGAGGACACCCATATATACAGTATATCCCAATAGCCCATTGTTGAAGCTTATACTGAAATCAAAGGTTCACATACTTTTGCAAATCACAGATATGTAATGCTGGATAATTTTTCTCAATTTCTGGCTCATTTGTTTGATTATGTTCACTTTGTTTACTTTCAGAACTTGTAAGAAAATCTGATGTTTTGGGTCATATTTATGCAGAAATATAAGAATTTCTAAAGGGTACACAAAATTTCAAGCAACAATGTGTATTACGAGGTCAGAGTGAGAGAAGATGGAACACAGCAAAAAAAGAAAAAAAAAATACTTATGCCTGACAAAATCTTCTGAATTCATGTAGACGAAGCCTAAAAGCTTCAAAGCTATTTTATAACATCTTACCATTGATTTGAGTTAAAATTGATTTATCTATGGTGTATCAGAGATGTTATAGAGATGTTTTTGCAGAGAAATGTTTTGGCAGGCTTCGTAGTGTGCCATTCTGGCAAATTTTGGCATTCCTGTGCTATCTGAGGTTTCTCAAGGTGTATTTGAATAATTCTGGTAGCAACATAAAGGTAACTCTGGAGGCCAGAGTAAAAGAAGGTGGGAAAAGAAAAATAAAGAAATTTCCAGTTTTGTCAACTTTAAAACTTGACAGTTTGCAAACTGGCATTTATCAGACGCACACTGGTTATTACAGTGTCCACCACAGAGTGCGTCTGATAAATCCACACTGCCATTTTGGTTGTAATCCACTACAGCATCAGGAACCTGGTTATCCCTCATCTGCCATGCTTCTGCCTGCTTTACTTTGCATTTGACAGTTTTTCTACTTAAGGCTTCATGCACTGTAGAGCACAATGTAACATGAAGTGTTCATCCATTCCACAAAAAGTAAATTGTCTTGTCTAATGAATCCCTAGATCTCATTTGCTGTATTTTCTGGAAAACCAATGTGGCTTTTCAGTGTGGTCCCACAACAATCTTTTTGATTTTGAATTCTGAAAGAGAACGAGGCTGGTGTAAAAATTGTCCAGAAACAATGTGTAGCCAGTACAGAGCCTTTGATGCCACCATCCCCTCATCAAAGCAAATTTTTAAGTAAGGATTAAAATAAGCCTTCCAGGTGGTCAAAATCTCTCTCTGTATAAAGTAGCCACTTTTGTGTCCAGCAGCTTTCAGTATATTCACCTTCCTCAAGGCTCTCCTGACATCACATTCCATGGTTCGTGTAGTGTTCTGTAATTTAAATTACATTCTATTCTTTAGCTTGGTGGCTAGTGCTAGTTCAGTCATTAATGTGAATACTAGAACATTCTTAGAAGGTACTTCAGTTCTTTACCAGAGCAATTTTAGCATCAGTGTCATCAGTGAGCATATTATAGTACTCAGCCCTCTCCACATGCTCCTGACGTCATATACTTGTTCCTAGTTGTAGACAGCTGTGCAAGTCTTGATCCCTTTTATGATTTGCCACCAATGCAACCCATTGCCAATATTTTCCACTATTTTGAGATATACATGTTTGGGTTGTTGAGTATGGTTCATTGAGTCTGGTGCCGTAAGTAAAAAGATAAATGGAACGTTACTTTGCAAGCCATTTACAATTAGGGTCAATTTACAATTTTTGTAAAGGGGCGGAAAGTTTCCGGTAAATTTCCCGAAACTTTCCATGGGAACTTAATCTGGGGAATTTTGGGAATATGCCAAATTGGAAACTTTACGGGATTTATGGGAATTTACGGGAATTTATGGGAATTATTTGGAAATATAAGGAAATGTATATAAACTATATCATATACAAACATAAATAAACATTTTGATTGGTCATAAGCAGACATACATGCAAGGTAATACAAATTTTAAAAATGACGTCTTGACTGATTTAATTGTAAGTAGAATTTTAATTGATTATTTCATTAAGTAACACAAAAGCATAATAAACATTATTATGCTTATAATAAACATAATAAACTTAATAATTGTAATAAACATATTTCCCTATCATTGCTGTAAAATGAAAGCACCCCCCACCCTTGCACTTCTAAAAAAGTCCCAATCAAAATGTAAAATGAAGCATTTGTTCTCAAGCTTATTAGGTCTCTGCTTCTGTGGTAGTCAATGCCTGGAAAATGGAGGTGAATCCCCCCCTTAAGTGATATATGGAGGATGTTTTTTTAATTTCAGGGGGAGTGAGTGTGTGAGGGGGGTCATCACATAATCTGTGCATGTGGTAACACTCCTAATTTTACTGCTTATTAAGAGTTAGTAAGGTAGTTATTAAGTTTAGGTATTGGGTACAATTAAGAATGTAGAATAAGGTAATGCAGAATAAGGCATTAATATGTGCTTAATAAGTACTAATAAATAGCCAATATTCTATTAATATTCATGATAATAAGCAACTATTTAAATGACCCTAAAATAGTGTTACTGTGCATGTTATGTAAGAATGCAAGCACATGCAGGGGGTTTGGCCTCAATGGCGCTCCAGTAAGCAGTGTGCTGTGTGCAAGTGACCGAGGAATTCAGGGTACAGATTCAACTTAAACTGCATTAAATCTTGTTGTTTTAAACAAAATTATGCTTCAAGATTTTTTTTAACTACATTTAAGTTCCTTGTTATAGGCAACTCTGAATTTTTTTTAAATTCCCAGTTTATTCCCATATATTCCCGTTAATTCCCATGGAAAGTTTCCAGCCTTGAAAATTCCCGGAATTTTGCAACCCTATTTTCAATACAGGGTTTGAGATTTTGCAGATATGCCTCGGAGAATTGCAGATTCAGCAATCCTGAGAAAGCTTTGTGTGCAACAGTGTGAAAAGTTTTGTCTTTGATATGCTTTATAGTAATTGTCATTAAAAACTGTATGTAAGACCTTTAATCCAAATGGTAAGAGTCTATATTTAGACTTTTGTCTTTTCAAAGTGCACCCTGACTTTCAAAGCTGAATGTTTGTGTTGATAAAACGTTATGCACATGCAACTTTGACAGAGAGGAGCAATTTTTTTTTTTTTTTTTAATTTTAATTGAATTACAGTTCTTAGAAACTGCATATATTCAATCAGTAAGAGAAAGCTAGTCTTTACATGTTTGCCAATTTGGTATCCAATATTTCCATTCCTAAATAATGTACTGATCAGATCTCTAGATTGTGACTAAAATGTAAATAGGTATTTAATCAAAAAAATTATACCCTTCCCATATAGACAATGTCTTCAGTCAAATTTACAAGTTATTTTGTACCTGGGGTCAAATCTAATATTGGAGAGTTTATCACAGATGAGAAATTCATCTAATTTGCCAAACTGAGCAATAATTTGCCCCACATTTGAATATAGTCAAATTTATCTACTATTTTACACACACCTGTCACTTATTTTATATAATATAACAGCTTCCAATTAGGGAGGGTGAAGGCTTTCACATACTTCCTCTGGGATACATGAAGTCAGCCAGCCTAATTTTTTCAAACCTCTGCTCATATTGTGTAACTAAGCAGCATAGCATGCTTAGCGGAAAGTGTGATTTATAGGGAAGAGACAGTATGGCTATTCCTCCAAGAAAGTTTGGTGGAAAATTGAGAAATTTGCTTCATCAGGTTTCTAGCCATGAATGGCTATGATTTGAATAATAATCAATATGATCAGTTTCTTAGGGTGACCATATGTCCTCTTTTTCCTGAACAGTCAAGAAGCTTTTATTGTCATTTCAGCCATAGATATATATATATATATATATATATATATATATATATATATATATATATATATATATATATATATATATATATATATATATGCAGTACACAGTGAACTGAGACAACTTTTCTCCAGGACCATGGTGCTACATAAAACAGCACAGAGCTAAGCACTTAAGAAAGTTAGTCCTAGCCACATTAAGTGCATCTGTGCAACCTGGTGCAAACAGTGCAAGACAAAAGACAGTGCAGGACAAACGACAGAGCAAACAAACAATACAAGACATTACACAAAAAACAATACACAATAGCAGCGACGACCAGTATACATACTGTATGTTCTATAGGGCATGTGCAAAAATGCTGGAATGAGCACTTAATATAATAGTGCAGTTATATGAGGTATTGTAATGAATCGTGCAAAAATTGTGCAATTGACTAAAATGTACAAAACTTTCTGGGACTAAAAAAATGCATCCGGCCAGGATTCGGCTTTTTCCTTTCTACAGTCGTTGTTTATTCTATGCGTATTTGCATTACCTTCAACCTTGCATTCAACCTTCTCTTTAGGCCACGCCTTGCACAGATGATTTACAAAGAAAGTTCCTGTGTTTTTGTCTCGTTCTCCTTTCTCACAGCAAGGCATGATGGCTGTCATTATTCCCAGCTATTGAGAAGCTGCTACAGATGTTTCCAGCCTTGAAAGCATTCTTTTTGTTACAGGGAAAAAAACATGATCAAGAAGATTTTTGAAGATTAGTTCAGTGATATTTACCTCTGGCACATGCACTCAATCGTGTGTTTAATTCACACATTCAAGAGATGGAAAGGGAGAGAAATTCAATTGTGGAAGTGAAGAACATTTTGAACAAAGTCTGCACCATGCTTCTTGATCACAACCCTAAAGTTATTACTTTATCTTCCTGAAAGTCAAGGGACTAGGAATTGTAATTTTTTTTTTTTTTTACATTTTCATTATAGCAAACTAATTTTTCTTAACAAGTTCAGATGACCTTAGGTGTAAATGTGTGTACATGCAGCCAATGATGGACTGGAATCCCATTCAGGTTTTATTCCTGTTTGATTGAACTTAAAACAAAGTTAATGATTTATTAAATGTTATGATATATAAGACCTGGTTTATTTTGTTTATTTTATGAAATTTATTGTGCATTTTGCTTTTTAACAATGCCTTGTGGCATAATCAAAAATTGCTTTGTGACATGTTTTAGACCTAAAGTGGCATACAGTAAATACATTGGTTTGCAGAACCAATGGCTCATTCACATTATTGATGGTACAATACATACACAGATCCAGTGAGTTTATTTAGATTTAGAATTCAGACTAGTCTAGTCAGGTGGCTTTTACTTGAAAGTTATAGGATTTATAATGGAATTGGGAGATAATTGGCTTTTGAATTACTTGTAACATTGAAAACCTTCCCCCATCATTGATATTTCCAAGGCATTTTTGTGTTGCTGACCAACATTGGCTGTTTGTTCCATACGGGGCTTGCCACAATACTAGAATTTTGATGTGTAATACCAGTGTGTTCTGTTGGCCTGTAATGACAAAGATCTTTTGGACTAAATAAATACCACTCAGTGGAGTCATTTAAGACCCCAAGTGCATATTGTTAGCATTAAACTCTAATGTTTATAAATACAAAGCACATTATATTGGTTATTGATTTGATTTTTTTTTTTTTATGTTTGTGTGATCAGTGAAGTGCAGCTGTTTATTAGAGCCATTTAATGATGGCATATTTTATTATTCTGTTTACATATATTGTTCCATATCTCATTACAGACTCTTGAGGAGCCTGCATACCTGACTGTTGGCACTGACGTGAGTGCCAAGTACCGTGGGGCATTTTGTGAGGCCAAGATCAAGACTGCCAAGAAACTTGTCAAGGCCAAGGTAAGACAATACACTGAAAAACAGGTCTGAAATGTTACTTAATGGTAAAGGTTAAATTTATTAAAGTTAATTGACTAAAAATGCATATGAAGTGAATCCCTCTGTAGGTGAATCAAGCTTAATTAAAAATGCAAACTAAAAATTAAGTGACATTCATCATCTACAATTCAAAGATAATTTGATTAAAACAGTAAACTCTGTGTGTATTATTCACAACATAAACCTACCAACAAACACATTCAAATGATTTGAGAGAAGTTTAAAAGTAAACCTACATATAGTATTCATATAAAGTAATACTTGACAAATTTAAATGCTTCCTTGTTTAATTACTGTTTTTGCTTTAAATTAAACCCTTCATTCCTAGGCCTATTTTTGACCCTCTTGTTTGAAAACCACCTGCTCAATTTAAAACGAGTATATCTCAAATACTACAAGGTGTATGAATTCTGATATCAAAATAAAGGTAACACGTGAGATTGCTGCAGAAGTGTTATATATAAATTCAGTAACGTGATTCATGTCACATCTGACGCACAATTGAGCTCTGAAAGCAAGTCAGCACTTCCGCAAATAAAAACTGAAAACTTTGAACCAAATAAGCAAAACTGAATGATAATAAACATGTGAACATACCTTTCAGCTGATATAAGGTATTCCTGTCTAATATTTAACAGCTTTTAACCACGCTGTTTGTTGATTGTACACACACAGTGTGCTTGTGTAGTACACACAGTATTCCTTTTGCTAAGTGTTTGCAAATATTAAGAAAGCAAAAACGTTATTAAATTCTGTAGATAAGTGCATCATTGAATTTAAAATGGGATTTAAAAGTTGTTTTTTCCAAACAACGTTTGCTCGAGATTAGGGTTGCAAAATTCCGGGAATTTTCAAGGCTGGAAACTTTCCATGGGAATTAACGGGAATATATGGGAATTAATGGGAATATATGGAAATAAATTGGGAATTTTTAAAAAATGCAGAGTTGCCTATAACAAGGAACTTAAATGTAGTTTAAAAAAACATCTTGCAGCATAATTGTGTTTAAAACAATACGATTTAATGCAGTTTAAGTTGAATTTGTACCCTGAATTCCTCGGTCACTTGCACACAGCACACTACTTACTGGAGGGCCATTGAGGCCACACCCCCTGCATGTACTTGCATTCTTCCATAACATGCAGAGTAACACTTTATTTCAGGGTCATTTTAGTCTAGTTGCTTATTAGCATGAATATTAATCGAATATTGGCTATTTATTAGTACTTATTAAGCACATATTAATGCCTTATTCTGCATTGCCTTATTTTACATTCTTAATTGTACCCAATACCTAAACTTAATAACTACCTTACTAACTCTTAATAAGCAGTAAATTAGGAGGGTTACCACATGCACAGATAATTTGATGACCCTCCCCCACATACTCACTCCCCCTGAAATGATAAAAAAAAAATCCTCCATATATCAATTAAGGAGGGGGTTCACCTCCAATGGACATGGAGGATGTTGATGAGGTCCAGGAAGAAGCCATTGAGACCTGCAAGGATTGAGAGGAAAAATGCCAAAACCAGAGACCTAATAAGCTTGAGAATAAATGCTTCATTTTACATAATTGGGACTTTTTTAAAAGGGCAAGGGTGGGGGATGCTTTCATTTTACAGCAATTATAGGGAAATATGTTTATTACAATTATTACATTTATTATGTTTATTATAAGCATAATAATGTTTATTATGCTTTTGTGTTACTCAATGAAAGAATCAATTAAAGTTCTACTTACAATTAAATCAGTCAAGACGCCATTTTTAAAATTTGTATTACCTTGTATGCATGTCTGCTTATGACCAAACAAAATGTTTATTTATGTTTGTATATGATATAGTTTATATACATTTCCCTATATTTCCAAATAATTCCCATAAATTCCAATAAATTCCCGTAAAGTTTCCAATTTGGAATATTTCCAAAATTCCCCAAATTAAATTCCCGTGGAAAGTTTACGGAAATTTACTGGAAATTTACCGGAAACTTTCTGCCCCTTTGCAACCCTACTCGAGATCCCCTTGGCCGATTTGGATGTTTGACTCGCATATGGACCCAATTTCAACTAATTCAAACCAATAGTAAGGCATTAAAGTTAGTGTGTGACGGCTGATGGCCAATCACCACCCTTCGTTTGTAAGTCTCTCACAGACACAGGAACTAACTTCACAGGTTTTTTTAGCAACACAGGCATGGGATTACAAGAACTGAATAGAGTTTTATATTGGAATATGATTTATAATTCTGAAACACCAAAGGTAAGATGGTTATCACCAAGGATTATTGTTATGTCTGTGAGTTTTGATCACAGAGTGCTGATCATTATACCTTTTGGAATCTTTAGAATCTGTTTTCCGGTCAATATTCTTATGTATTTTTACTTTTCCTTTCTTTATTTCTTATCTTTCCTAATCCTTCCCTTTTTAGAAAGGTCATTTGAATTATGGGAATGGAAAGTTCCATTTATCCATTTATTTCATTATGTATCAATTTGTTTGTTTATTTATTAATTATTATTTTTTAATCCACACAGGTGACCTTCAGACCCGACTCCTCCACTGCTGAGGTGCATGATGAGCACATAAAAGGAAGTCTGAAGGTAAGATAATGTTAGAAAGTCTAAAATGTTTAGAAAAGTCTAAAAGGTACCATGTTTTTTTGTACAGAAATTATATATAGAAATAATAATTACATCTTTATTATTTATTATTAATTGATGATCTTTAGGATACAGAAAAAAGCATCAGAATGGTCCTTATTAATGCAGACAGACAAAAACAATTAAAAGGTTAGGATCCATGTGCAGGAGCTTTATTGCAAATGTCCACTATCTAGTAGAAAGCCTGTGAGATAGACCTTGTTTTAGGATATCCTAGAATTGACTGTAGGACAATCTCCTTAGATTTTTCTTTTCTCAGTCCAGGAGATATAAAAATAGTTGAAACTCAAAGTGTTAAATCGGTAAAAATAGGGAAATATCTTTCAGTCAAACTATTGATACAAAGAACAAGTATTTGCTTTATCATACTAAGAGATTTTACTTGGTAGGGAAAGGATCACACAAAGATTATCGCATTAAAAATCTACGGTTATTGATTACTATGCTGCTGTTTAAAATCAGATGGAAAAAAATCTGGAAAACAGACTGTGTGCTGGGTGATTTTGTGACCTTACTCTCGCACAGTGACTGGTGATGTACTAGATGAATGGAGATTTGTCGGTCATGATGAGTTCTGCTGTTCTCACCACTTTCTGAAGTGTTTGTGGGTGGAGCATCTGCCTTACCATACAGTGATCTATCTACACAAGACAATCTTTATGGTACCGTGGCAGAAACTGGTGAGGGTTTATGGATCAGTCTAAACTACTTCAGTTATCAAGGGAAATAGTCTCTAGTGGGCAGACCTTATGGCCATATCTTTGAGAAAGGAACAGGTTAGGTCATTGGTGAGGTGTACGTTCTTTCCACAGCAGCTCTGTTTGAGTGTGTATTCTCTTTTCTGGGAAATCCTGCGTTCCACTATTACTAATGTCAAGAAAGAGGCTGTTGTTGTGCGACCATTGTGACACATATCTGATCTTTTATGTAAGCTGCCTATCTCTGTGTTATAAGGCTCAGGATGGTTGTATTAACAGAAAGCTTGAAAATAATATCAGAGCTGGGTTTGGTAAACGGTTATACATGAGCAAGGAGTACAAGAGGGGGCAGAGTACATATCTCTATATGGCACTTGTGTTCGGAGTTAATGTAAAAGAGCTAGTAAAAGATTCTTACTAATTGGATTCTGCCTATCTGATATTTCTTTTGCAACTTATGCATTGATGCAGGGGTTTTCAATTAATATGGTACTTAACAAAACTAGGTATATCACTCAACTAGGTCATCAGCTCCCTTTCAGTCCCATTGTTTTTATTGGCAATTGCTGGTGCTTTTCAAGAGTTGGGGAGGCATATTGTAGATGTAGATAGAAAACTGTATATTAAGATTTATTTTTTGTATAAAAATTATATATCCATGATTTATGTTGAAAGTGCTCACTGTTCTGTCCCAGTGTCACAGTTGCCTGAAAAAGCTCATCTTTGTTCCTTGATTTCTTCAACTCCTTCAGTGCATGACAAACCAGCTTAATTAAGATTCATTTGACTTGCTCACACTTTATAAATGAATTAATCTAAATAGGCCGTCTAAGAAAGAGAAACAGATGAGAAACCTGTGGTATTTTTAGGCAGTTTCTTGCCTTCTCTTGCAGCTTATTCATCAAAACATGTTTATCACAATGTTTTGACAAAACATTGTGTTTTCTTCTAAATATTCTTAACTCTTTTTTAGGATTAAACATTTTATTGTCATAAACTCAAACGTTTATGAATACACATCTAGCTTAAATATATTGCCAAGCATAAAAATGTAAATGTATAAGCATAGTTGTATATGTATAATGTTTTCTTTAGAGAAAACTGTGTAAAAATTTAAATAGAATTATCATGTAATTTTTTTCATTTCCATGAAAAACAATCCAATAAAATTTCAATCTTTACAAGCAGCCTGTTTGTACCTCAAGATTGACATGTAAATTCATGTCTGCTTTGGTGAAAAGGGGCGTTAATTTTTCGACTTATTGTATGGGGGCCTTAACCCAGACTACCTTGTATGTTGTTGTATTAAGAATTACACTTTACTGGAACTTACGGGCCTAGCCCAAATCTGTGTTGGTATGACAATTGTCCCTGTACACAAAGCAAGGTTTATACAGATCATGGTTTCCCAAAACTAGTGTGAAAGAACTTGAGTGGCACGCACAGTGTCCACAATGAAAGAAAAAAAAGAAGGCCTGGTGTGCAATTAGTATTGCAGCAATGTCTGACCTCAATAATGTAATTGTGGCTTATTGGGAACAAATTCCAATCTAAAATTTAAAATCTAGAGTAAACGCTTCTTAAAAGAGTGGAGGTTATTATAACAACAACAAGCATTGTAATACAAATGTTCAATAAGGACAGAAAGTTGTGTGATTTTTCAGATGTCCAAGTTATTGTGTATGACCCCAAAACAGCTCTGCCCAATAGAGGCATGGACTCAATAAGACCTCTGAAGGTGTGCTTTGGTATCTGGCACTAAGATGCTGAAAGAGGCAATTGCCATTAGAGAATATATTTAGGTAGGTGATGTGTGTCAAAGTAAAATGTGCAAAGTAACCATATGAGAGACAGGACTCAAGGTTTCCCAACAGATCATTGTCCAGATCATCACACTGCCTCCATTGACTTTCCTCAGTGCATCCTAATTCCGTTTTTTTCGCAGGTAAGCGATGCACACGCACCTGGCCACACACACAATCTAAATGAAAATGTGATTTATAAGGCCAGGCCATCTACTTACTTTGTTCTATTGTCCAGTTCTCATGATTTTGTTCATATTTTAGGCGCTTCCGGTGGTGGAGTGTAGCAAGTAACAATCTGGGATGCACTGTGTGTCCTGATACCTTTCTATCATAGAAAACATAATTTTTTTTATTAGTTTATGGTACAGTAGCTTTTCTGTGGAATTGGATCAGAAGACCTCAGACTACATGGGCTATAGAGTTAAAGGTGTTGACAAATTAAATGTGGAGTCCTTGCCTTGAGGGGTCAGAGCTGTTTTGGCAGCACAAAGGGGACTTAGTTTTAGGCATGTGGTTTCAACCCAATGCTAATCCATGTATACAGTGGCGTGAAAGTGTTTGCCCCTTCCTGATGTTTTTAATTTTTTTTGCATGTTTGACACACTAATGTTTCAGATCATCAAACAAATTTAAATATTAGTCAAAGATAACACGGGTAAACACAACATGCAGTTTTTAAATGAAGGTTTTGATTATTAAGGGAAAACAAAATTCAAACCTACATGGCCCTGTGTGAAAAAGTGCTTGCCCCCTAAACCTAATAACTGGTTGGGTCACCCTTAGCAGCAAGACCTATAATCAAGCGTTTGCAATAACTTGCAATGAGTCTGTTACAGCGCTTTGGAGGAATTTTGGTAAACTCATCACTCACCAGAATTGTTGTAATTCAGCCACATTGGATGGTTTTCTAGCATAAACTGCCTTTTTAAGGTCATGCCACAGCATCTCAATAGGATTCAGGTCAGGACTTTGACTAGGCCTCTCCAAAGTCATCATTTTGTTTTTCTTCAGCCATTCAGAGGTGGACTTGCTGGTGTGTTTTGGATCATTGTCCTGCTGCAGAACCCAAGTTCGCTTCAGCTTGAGTTCACGAACAGATGGCCGCACATTGTCCTTCAGGATGTTTTGGTAGACAGCAGAATTCATGGTTCCATTTATCACAGCAAGTCTTCCAGGTTCTGAAGCAGCCCCAGAACATCACACTACCGCAACCATATTTTACTCATGGTATGATGTTCTTTTTCTGAAATGCGGTGTTACTTTTACGCCAGATGTAATGGGGGACACACCTTCCAAAATGTTCAACTTTTGTCTTGTCAGTCCACAGAGTATTTTCCTAAAAGTCTTGGGGAATCAAGATGTTTTCTAGCAAATCTGAGACTAGCCTTTATGTTCTTTTTGCTCAGCAGCGGGATCTTTTGTGACATTTTGGATGAGTTGTCGCTGCGCTCTTGGGGTAATTTTGGTCAGTCAGACACTCCTGAAAAGGTTTGCCACTGTTACATTTTGGATAATGGCTCTCACTGTGGTTCGCTGGAGTCCCAATGCTTTAGAAATGGCTTTGTAACCTTTTCCAGATTGATAGATCTCAATTACTTTTTCTCATTTGTTGCTAAATTTCTTTGGATCTCGGCATGATGTGTAGATTTTGATGATCTTTTGGTCTACTTTGTCAGTCAGGTCTTATTTAAGTGATTTCTTGATTGCAAACAGGTGTGGCAGTAATCAGGCCTGGGTGTGACTAGAGAAATTGAACTTACGGGGGTTTACTTGTTGTGGCAAACATTTTTTTCACACCACTGTATATGCAGTCTCTGTTGAAACAATGGGAATGGCAAGGTCAATTCTTTTTTTCCCTATACTTTTAAGATATTTTGGTTTGAGTTAAAAAAAAATTATGGTGAGAATTTCAGCATTTATTTTCTGATACTCACATCTAGATTTGTTATACTACCCAACAGATTACATTACCCATATACATTACAGCACAGTGAAATTCTTTCTTAACACATCTCAACTTTTAGGAGTTTTAGGTTAGGAGCAGAGCATAGGGGTCAGCCTTGATGCAGTACACCTGGAAAGGAGAGTGTCAGGGACCTTGCTCAGGGACCCAACAGTGGCAGTGCTGGGGCTTTAACCCCAATCTTTTGAGCAACAATCCAGAGCCTTAATCACTTGAGCTACTACTGCTCATTTGTTCTGTGATGTTACTTGCTAACTTAAAAATGGGTTGGTTCAAATAAACAGTACTGTGTTTAAGAAGTTTAAACATATATAGATGTAAATAAGCTGATCCGAATAAATTCTGATCTGTCGTTTTATATTCATCTTTTGATCTGTAGTTTCTTTCATGCTCAGTTTTATAAAATTGGAACCTCTGATGTATTGTTGTTTTCACCACTGTTCTTGTAGCACAACAGCTCAGATAATAGTTTTCTTTGTTAGTTTGATATGTTAATCGTAAGGGGCTTTGGCAGAATGTGTGTTGTGAGGATGTCACACAACGTGTCTTGATCCAGTAATATTGAAATTTTAAAGCTCCACTAAATATTTCAGTGTGCTTGATTTTGTATCAGTTTCTCTGATCATAAATTGTGAAATCCTTGAGGGACTGACTTACTAGTGAATAAATGGACTAAAACTCATGGGCTCTTTACAGTGTCGTTTCTGTTGTAGAAGCTAAATCATTAGAAGAATGATTGAAGGAAACTTTCATGCTAAAAAACCTTATGTAAATTTTTGAAACGTGATTATCTATTAATCTAGTCCATTTTGATGCTATCCAATTAATTGGTTGATGATGTATTTTCATTATTCTCTGAGATGTTTGCAGATAAGTATTGCACTGGTGTGAAATTAATTAGCTCAGTTACAATAGTGTTTAATTAGGTTATGGTTAAACATTTCAACAATGTGAAACATGAATGACAATATTTAGGCTATTATCCAGGTGAAAACAAAAGTGCAATGTTTTCGGACGTATTAATGAGAAATTAAATGTAGAAATAGCAGACACAACAAACTTTGGACTCAAAGTTCCACAGTGCAGTACAGCTATATAAAACTTCTATTCTAGTTAATGATCACTCAGATGACAATCACCAGATCATTAGCATGAAAGTTAAGCCTTTGGAACCTTATCTATTTGAGCAGATCTTACAGATTAAAAGATCAGGGAGATGAACAGATTAAAGGAATTAAACACTGCTGCATCACTTTCTTTTAAGAGATGAATGCCTGCTGGCATGTCTATTAGTAGGTAGTTTAACTGCATTTTGAGTAATGTATGATGTAATTTACCAAAGTGAAAGCAGATCACCTTGTCAATGAACAAATTTGTCAATTGAAACTAAACAGGAAACTCTGAATTAAATAAATAAATATTGATATGCATTTTTTTCAGGGAGGACTTTTTCATTAAGCACATGGCTGAGGAAACCCCAATGTTTTTAAAGTAAATAGAACAGACAAATTAAAGCTTTCCTGGCTTTTAGGTTGGTGCTGTGGTTGAAGTCAAAAACCAAGATGGAATCTACCAGGAAGCTACCATCAACAAGCTCACAGATGCTAGTCTGTACACAGTCGGTAAGTGGGAGGAAATCAAAAACTGATTTGGCTTTGTATATCCTGAGCCGTATCTGTCTAAATTCAGATAGAATTTTGTGTTGTAGCAGTTTGTAAACAAAAGTGGCTTATGTCTGTTTCAGAGATAAGTGAGAGAGGACTGTTTTTATGTTGTAACCATGAAAGTGATTTTAGTTAGTTGTCTATTTAAATGGTATAAGAAAAGAGTTCTAAACTGCCATATCCTGAATGTGTATATGGGTGTTACAGAAGCTTGTTTGAATGTCTTGGTCTAAATCCTTCACCCTATTCATGTTTCATATTCTCTGCAGTTTTTGATGATGGTGATGAGAAAACCCTGAGGCGTTCATCCCTGTGCCTTAAAGGAGCACGTCACTTCGCAGAGAGTGAGGTGTGTGTGTGTATATAGTGTGTATATATACTGATCAGCCATCAACATTAAATTCATTCACAGATAAAGTAAATATCATTGGTTATTTGTGGGATATATAAGGAGCAAGTTACCAGTTAGTTCTTGTAGTTTGTGTTGGAAGCAGGGAAAATGGGCAAGCTTACAGATCTGCACAGATATAATTGTGATGGTTAAAGCATCTTGGAAATGGTTTAGCATAGTTAGAGTATCTCCAACTTGGTTTAGCATTCTAATCCTACAGAAGAGCTAGTGTATAATAAAATGATAAAAACGTTAATGCCGTCTATGATAGAAATGGCACGATGTACATCACAGCTTGCTGCATGTAAGCTTTGTTTCTTCATGCCATGAACATCCCATGCTGATCATTGTCTACTGCCAAAAGCATCTACAATAGACATGTGATAATCAAAACTGGACCATGGAGCAATGGAAGAAGGTGGCCTGGTCTGATGAATCATGATTTATTTTACGTTATGGCAGAAAGGTGGCACCAGGATGCACTATGAGGGAAAAGGCAAGCCAGCAGAGGCAGCTTGATTGTCTTGTGCAATGATTTGCTGTGAAAATCTGGGTCCCGGCATTCATGTGGGTGGTACTTACACATACCTATATGTTGTCACAGACCAAGTACACTGCTTATTCCTTATGACATTGGTCCCTTTCAGAACATAATATGCCCTGTCACACTGCAATAATTGTTCAAAATGGTATGTAAAACATGACAGATGGTTGACTTGGCCTTTAAATTTTCCAAATCTGAATCCACTCATGTATCTTGTGGGAGGAACAAGGCCAATCCACTGAGGACCCTCCTCGCAACTTAAAATGTGACTTAAAGGATTCACTGCTAACAGCTTAATGTCAGATACCACAGCACACTCTCAATGGTCTTGTGGAGTCCATTCCTTACTGCATAAGAGCTATTTTGGTGGCAGAACTTTCATAATACTGTGCAGGTTGTATTAATGTTATGTCTAATTTGTTAGCTTGTTTTTACTGTTGTATTTGTAGACTCTTGACAGGCTTCCCTTGACAAATCCTGAGCACTTTGGCACTCCTGTCATTGGAAAAAAAGGCAATCGTGGTCGTCGCTCTAATGCTATGTAAGTGTGCCTTAGTAAATTAGTAAATTAATTTCCAAAGCAGGTTCAATATATTTGCCTAAAATATGGTACTACCAATAGCACTGGCCACATAATTGGAGGGGGTTTATTCAGGTTTTAAATCATGATTCTTATCATTGCCCTGAATGATAGGAAATTGGTTTAAAAATACACATAAATAACAAATGATTGGATGTACAAATAAATGAATGACCTGGTTTAATGTAGCATAAAAAGTTAATGTTATGTAATTTTTAATCAGTTATTTTATTTTACTATACATATATACTGTAAACACTATACATCATGCACACAGCTCTGTGCTGCTCAGCTCTTTCTTGGGGTGCTTGACTCTCCTACATTTCCTTGCTGATTCTCACTAAAACACAAAGCACAAGTTAGTGAAATCTCAGTTATAGATCCTTACCACTCACTTCTCCGTGCATTACATGACTCTTAATTAAAGAAGAAAGTATCAATTTACTACAGAAATATCTACAGTGCTAGTTATGTGAAATGGCTACTAAAATATGATGGGCTGAGTTTGGCCATGTTTTTGAAGTAACCTTATGTTAATTGTGAGCTATGGTGATTAGTGCCATACTCCATTTTGAATTGCCTGGGTGGAAAATAAACCAAGTAATGTGTAAATAGTAAAATTTGTAAAAAAGTACTAAAAAGTCTTGCACACACAAAGCATGATACTGTTCTTGTATGGTATATAATATGTTTCCTTTGAACCATAGACAAGAGGAAGAATCCTCATCCTCATCCAGTGAAGACGATAATGACCCACAACAGAATGAGGATCTTTATGGCAAGGTGGTGGGTGTGGAAGGTGTTGCTACAGTGGATAAAAAGAAGACTTTGTGGTTTCCTGCCATGGTAAGTAATATTCCTAACATTTGATCAGTACAGTAAGCTTTCACAACCAAAATAGCTTGGGGTGCTTGGGACCAGATGTATCTCATTCTAGACACTGAAAAGAAGGAACCCCTCCAAGAGCACCTGTAAGGTCTATGTTGCAGCTATTTTTGCTAGACATGCACCCATCCTTGTGGCCTCTGTGGGGAGGTACCCATTTAGTCTCATTTTGTACATTTAGGAATGTTACAGATGCCTTTTTATGGTCTCGCTGACCATAACACACTGCTACGTCTCCTGACCCCTTTCAGTCAATGAAGTTGGTGTGTTCACATAGGCTTTAGACACTGAGTTCATGAGGGCCTTCCCATAGCCTTAAGACAAGACACAGTGTATGTTTCCTGCCTCAGGGAACTGGGTTACATAAGTAACCTGAGACAATTTCTTGGATGTTTATTAACTCAATTGTGTGTGAACAGGGTGAATAAAAAGAGGTCTTAGAACACAACCTTGGCATGTTTGAGTGTTGAAGTTAACAGTGTGAGGTTGAATGTTGTTAATCCTTACTGTTTGAGGACTGCAACTCACACAGTCCAGGACCTAGTGGCAGATTAAGGATTGCAAATTGACATTTGTATAACTTTAGGGGAATAACAGAATCTAAAGTAGAACAGACATGTATGAGCATAATACTTACAGTAAAGCCTAGAGGTAATGGCATTCCTCTTGGAGCAATTGCTCCTGATGCAAAACGGACTGATGAGGGTCTAGAGTGGATAGAATGGAGGTTTTTATTCCACTTATGAGTGGAGATTTATTTGATACCAGAAAGATTGTATTCATGACACATGTAGGAACAACAGATTGGACTAAGGAAATATTAAAAATGACAATGAATACCTCAGTTATTTGATGGGCACATTCCTTAAGTAGTGTACATTTCATTGTTGTTTCATTGATGTTATCAGGTCCCTTTGCTATTCTGTGTTCATCTTAAGGAGAATTCTTCTTACATTTACATATGTGGTAACATAGTGAATGGTTATCAAGGTTAGATTATGTTCTGGCAGAATCTCTTGGCAGATTGAATGACTGGCACCTAATTGCCATTTAGTTAGCTACTTTGCAGTGACCGATTATATAGTTCATATACATAGCTCTACCATTCTGGTCTTACCAGATAGTTGTGTTCAATAACATTTTAGCCCATCTAGCTACCTTGCTCCTCAGGTCTTAATTTTCCATTTGTACAGAATCTGTCGGACTATAGATTTTGAGTCCAAACACTTTAGAGATGATTTTGAAACCCTTTTCAGCCTGAATAGCAGCAATAACTCTTCAGAAACTCTCAGAAATCTCTCTTGTTTTTGCAATAATCTACTTCCATAAACATGCAGCATGAATATCAGAATTTGATATATCTCTGTTCTTTAAATAAAATAGCACACTTATGGAGACCTGATTTTCATTCCATTGACTGAAATCAGATGAACTCTAATTTGACCTTGAAATGAATGGTTAACTTTGTCTGCTTTTGGGATTTTCTGATTATGTTTTGAATCATATTTATGCAGAGATATAGACATTTCTAAAGGTTTCACTAACTTTTAATGACTATATGTATATGTGTATTTATTTATTTATATATATATATATACACACACACACACACACACACACACACACACACACACACACACACACACAATATACACGGCAATGATGTGCAATAAATTCTACATTTTTTTTTTTTTTTTTTTTTTTTTTTCCCCCCCAATATTTAGTGTGACTACCCTACCAGCATCAATTTTTCAGTTGCACACCTGCACAGGGATTTTGTATAATCAGAGTCAGGTACATGATTTACCAGTTATACCAAGCAGATGACACTGATCTTCAATTTCATATGTAGGTTGAAACTTCGTCATTAACTGAAACAGGAGTGTGTAGGAGGCTGAAAACGTCTGCTACTAAGGTGAGGTTATGGAAGATTGTTTCATGTCACAGGTCATACACCATGGCAAGAGCATGACTGAGCACAGCAACAAACCACAAGGTCCTATACTGCGCAAGGTCTCTCCCAGGCAAAGATTTCAAAGCAGACTGAAGTTTCACGATGTGCTGTTAAAGCTATTTTGAAGAAGCACAAAGAAAGTTGAGGACCAAGGATACGTAATGCAGCAGATGAAAGACAAATCATGTTTGCTTCCTTTCATTAGAAGACATTCAGCAGTGCCATCAGCAAAGACCTGGCTGAAACCAGTTACTGTCTGGGCAAAGTCTGGCCAAAGATGTTCTTCAAGGAACAATTGTGGCTAATGAGCCATACCCCTGACATGGTAATAAGGATAACTGAATCAACTATGCATGAAAAACATAGAAACAGAAAAAATAGCAGCACCTGACAGGGCAAATAGCTCTGGACTTATTTATCAGGAGGCAGGTTCTTTGTTGAAAGGCTGGAGATCAGTACAATAATGAATGTCTGCAGGCAACAGTGAAGCATGGCTTGCAATTTTGGGGCTGTATTTCTGTAAATGGAGTTGGAGAATTGGCCAGGTTAGTACCCTCAATGCTGGGAAATACAGGCAGATACTTATTGATCATCAGGGAAGCTTCTGAATGGCCCCAAATGTATTTTGCAGCAGGGCAATTACCCTAAATGTACAGTCAGTGCCACTCCTGACACAAAAATTCAAGCAGCACAGCTTTGATGACTTGTTACCTTCCAACTTTCTCTTGCTCACATTCCAGAGGTTTTTAGTAGGGATTGTGAGTGACATTTGAAGGATCTGGTGATCATCCAGGTCAGTGTAGAGTCATTTTCACCTTCTGTTGGTCTGCAGTTTTGATTGCCACCAGTGTCTTCTGCTTTACCTTATTCTCATGAAATGCTGACTATGAAACTTTAGGTATGGGTGCAACCTAATGGGTGCTCACTGTACCCCTCTGCCAGTAAAGCCAGAAATGAACTTTTCTTTTCCGCCTTCAAAACATTTAGTTTATTATTAGTTCTATTATAAATAGTTATTTGACTCCAATTACTTTTGATAGCACTATTTTTGCCATCCAGCTGGTCCTATTGGAAGATGATAGTGATGACAGTAGCAGTGGTTTTTATACTTTTACTTGTTAGATAAGATTTGATTCAGGTGATCACCTATTCAGTACTTTAATTTTAATTTTTTAATTAAGCAGAATGAGGTGTGCTGAGAAGCCATACCTGTACATTTACATTTACAGCATTTGGCAGAGCGACGTGCATACGTGCTTAAATCTCTAACATTGACTACATTAATGCTGGCTCACTAGGTTACATGCTTAAGATACCATGAGTTTAAAACATTTGTTCAAAGTTACAATGAAAAAGTGTCAAAGGTTGTGTGTGTTGTTTTTTTTAAAAGATAGGGAAAGAAGTGCTAGTTGAAGTGTTTCCTGAATAAGTAGGTCTTCAACCACCGCTTGAATATAGCCAGTGACAGCTGTCCGGACCTCTAGGGGAAGTTCTGTAGAGATGCTCTTCTTTCTTCTTCTTCTTTCTCAGAGCAAAAATTGCATCTGTTGTGCTCTTTCTGGGCATAAATCTATACTGCTGCTCACAAATTTCCACTACCTTCC
The DNA here is from genome assembly GCF_030014155.1 of Tachysurus vachellii. Lineage (NCBI taxonomy): Eukaryota > Metazoa > Chordata > Actinopteri > Siluriformes > Bagridae > Tachysurus > Tachysurus vachellii. The sequence continues at coordinate 8,258,556 of NC_083465.1, read as the reverse complement.
TTAACCTAGCTTCCACTACTCTTTCCCACAGCTTCAAAGTATGGCTCATCAACTTTATCCCCCTATAGTTTCTGCAACTCTGCACATCACCCTTATTCTTAAAGATTGGCACAAATGCACTTCTTCTACATTCTTCAGGCATCCTCTCACTCTGCTGCCTCTCCTAGACACTTCCAGACCTCTACCGGGATGTCGTCAGGACCAACTGCCTTTCCACTTTTCATCCTCTTCAAAACCTTCCTGACTTCATCCTTTCTAATCTTATCTACTTTCTGTTCCACAGAGTTCACCCCTTCTACTCTTTTTTTTTTTTCCCTCTCATTTCCCTCATTCATCAGCTTCTCAAAGTATTCCTTCCATCTCCTCTGTACACTCTCCTCACTTGTGAGCACCCTTCCATCTCTATCCTTAATAATTCTAATTTGCTGCACATCCTTCCCATCTCGATCCCTCTGCCTAGCTATCCTGGACAAGTCCTTCTCTCCTTCTCTAGTATCTAACCTAGTGTACAACACGTCATATGATTTCTGCTTGGCCTTAGACACCTCCCTCTTCACTCTGCGCTGTAAATCCTTGTATACCTGTCTATTCTCTTCAGTCCTGTCCATGTCCCACTTCTTCTTGGCTAATTTCTTCCTCTGGATACTATCTTGAACTTCCTCATTCCACCACCAGGTCTCCTTATCTTCTTTCCTCCTTCCAGATGACACACCCAGCACCTTTCTCCCTGTTTCCCTGATCACTTCTGCTGTAGTTTCCCAGTCATCTGGCAGCACTACCTGACCACCCAGAGTCTGCCTCAACTTCTGTCTAATTTCCTCATAACATTCCTCCTTTTTCAGCTTCCACCACTTAGTTTTCTTCTCTATCTTTGACCTCTTCCTCTTACAGACCATCAGAGTCATCCTACGCACCACCATCCTATGCTGTCTGGCTACACTCTCTCCCACTACCACTTTACAGTCACTAATCTCTTTCCGATTGCCTCTTCTACATAGGATGTAGTCTGCCTGTGTTCTTCTACCGCCACTCTTGTAAGTCACTCTGTTCCCCCCTCTTCTGAAAATAAGTGTTAACCACAGCCATGTCCATCCTCTTAGCAAAGTCCACTACCATCTGTCCTTCAAGGTTCCTTTCCTCAACTCCAAACTTGCCCATCACCTCCTCATCACCTGTGTTCCCCTCACCAACATGTCCATTAAAATCCGCTCCTATCACCACTCTCACCCGTGGGAATACTCTCCATCACCTCATCTAATTCACTCCAGAATCTCTCTTTCTCCTCTAACTCACAACCTACCTGTGGGGCATAACCACTAACAACATTCAACATAACCCCTTCAATCTCTAACCTCAGACTCATCACCCTGTCTGACACACTCAGAACATTCCTCACAAACTCCTCCTTCAGGACCACACCTACCCCATTTCTCTTACTATCCACAACATAATAAACAGCTTGAATCCTGCTCCTATACTACGAGCCTTGCTACCCTTCCACCTGGTCTCCTGTACACACAGTATATCCACCTTCCTTCTCTCTATCATATCAGCCAGCTCTCTATCTTTCCCTGTCATAGTACCAACATTGAGTTCCTATTCTCAATCCTACACTCTTACCTTTCCTCTTCTCTCTCTGTCTGTGCACTCTCCTCCCTCCTCTACTTCTTCGTAGGTCAACGGCGCCAGTGGCGGTCGTTGTTAACTCGGGCCTTGACCGATCCAGTATGAAATTCGTACTGACGATTCGCATGGTTAAATTTGGCAATGTTTTACGCCGGATGCCCTTCCTGACGCAACCCTCTCTATTTATCCGGGCTTGGGACCGGCACAGAAATCACTGGACTGTGACCTCCATGGCTAGATTACCTGTACTGATGCTAATTTAATAAAAAATACTGGTTTTGTCCTTTCTTTTCCAACAGCATTTTGAATATTCCATAAATATATTCAGATAAATATATATCTGTATATCAATGATGACATGATCTGGAATAGCCAGTACCCCATATAAATACAAACTCATAGTTGTGAATTAAACAATTCATTGATTATTTTGGTAGTTTCAGAATGACATATTGGAAACAAAAACACAAAATCTGTTCATACTAGTGTGATTTGGTCTGACCCCTTAAAAACAATGTATTATCATTGTGTAATGTCCATTTTATTATGCTTTGAACACAGAAAACATGTACAAACATATTACTGATACATTTATACATTTTGTATATTCAAATGTTTTTTTTTTTTTTGGAAATTTCAAAAACTGATATTTTATTAGATACTTTGTTAAACACTATTTACAATTTCAGAAAATTTTTAAATTGTCACCTTTTATTTTAATTGCCCTTCTCATTGTATTTTTTGTTCTTTTCTATCATTAAAGGTTATCTCTCCAGATTGTCATGAGGATGTCATAATGAAAAAAGACAGCGTTTTTGTCCGCTCCTTCAAGGATGGGAAGTTGTAAGTAGCAATAAGTGTTTTTTTTTTTTTTGTTTGTTTGTTTTTTTTGACAGTTTACATTATTTCATCAGTTTTAGGAATAAAAAAAGGTCAAACTCATTCATGTGTTTTGTGAAGTGCTCCAGTCTCTCCTGCAGCAAAGCATCATCTGAACATCATGATGTCACCTCCGTGCTTCACGGTTGGGACAGTGATCTTAAGCTTGCAGGTGTCAATCTTTTCTTATAACAAAACTATGGTCATTATGGAAGAGCAGTTCAAAATTAGTTTAATTAGATCAGAGGACATTTTGTAAAAGAGAACATCTTTGTCCATAAATGCAAGTGTGAACCCAAAAGATGTTCAACTACTGATCAGAAAGTCACAGGATGTCACTGCAAGAATCTTGAGCAAGGCTCTCTACTAATCAGTTATATAAAATTAGATTAATGTAAGGCATTCCATAGGTTGTTCTAAATGCCATAAATGTAAATCAGATTAAAAGTAAAAGAATTGTTGGAAAAAATGACTCATGTTGTGCCCAAAGTAGGTGACCTGAACAATTTGTAAAAACAATATTTTGCTAATATTGGTTTTAATATTCATTTGCTGATCATCATTTACATTTACAGCATTTGGCAGATGCCCTTATCCAGAGCAATGTACATAAGTGCTTAAATCTCTCTCATTGGATACATTAATGCTGGCTCACTAGATTACATACTTAAGATACCATGAGTTTAAAACATTGTTCAAAGTTACAATGAAAAAGTGTCAAAGGGTTTTTTTTGTTTTGTTTTTTGTTTTTTTAAATAAATGCAAAAGATAGGGAAAGAAGTGCTAGTTGAAGTGTTTCCTGAATAAGTAGGTCTTCAACCGCCGTTTGATAATAGCCAGTGACTCAGCTGTCCGAACCCCTAGGGGAAGTTCATTCCACCACCTTGGTGCTAGAACAGAGAAGAATCTTGTAGTATACTTGCGTCTTACCCTGAGAGATGGTGGAACCAGTCGAGCAGTGCTGGTAGATCGGAGGGTGCGGGGTGCAGTGCGAGGAGTGATGAGGGCTTTGAGGTAGGAGGGAGCTGGTCCGTTTTTGGCTTTGTAGGCCAGTGTCAGTGTATTGAATCTGATGCGCACAGCTATTGGAGGCCAGTGGAGGGATTGCAGCAGCGGGGTGGTATGCGAGAACTTTGGCAGGTTGAAAACAAGCCATGCAGCTGCATTTTGGATCATTTGCAGAGGACGGATTGCGTTCATAGGTAGACCTGCCAGCAGTGCATTGCAGTAATCCAGTCTTGAAATGACAAGAGACTGAACAAGTACCTGAGAAGCCTGTGTGGACAAAAATGTCCGAATCCTTCTAATGTTGTAGAGAAGAAAGCGACATGAGAGGAAAAGGACAGTTGATTGTCCATGGTTACCCCAAGGTTGCAAGCTGTGGCTGAAGGGGAGATCAGATCATTGTGCAGGGATATAGCAAGATCATGACCTGGGAATGAATCACCTGGGATGAACAGCAGTTCAGTTTTGCTAGGATTGAGCTTTAACTGATGAGCAGTCATCCATGATGATATTTCTGCCAGACATGCTGAGATCCGATCAGAAGCTGTGGTATCTGAGGGTGGGAAAGAGAAGATAAGTTGTGTATCATCAGCATAGCAGTGGTAGGAGAACCCATGTGAGGAAATAACTCCAAGAGAGTGAGTATACAGGGAGAAAAGAAGAGGACCAAGTACTGAGCCCTGTGGGACACCAGTGGAGAGTCTGCGTGGAGCAGATGTCACTCCCCTCCATGTTACATGATATGAGCGTCTTTCCAGGTAGGAAGCGAACCATTACCCAGCTGGTCCGCAAATCCCAAGACTACTGAGGGTGGACAAGAGAATCATCAGGTCAACACCAGCACCCACCACCATCTACGTTTACCAGGTCACAGCGCAGCCTACAAACATTAGTTGCCAAAGACTAGACTCCGCAACAACCTCAGACTTTGTCACATTCAAAGTCACCAGATTGCTAATCTCACACTCCTGTACTCAATTTTATCATATTGGAGAATGCAACAGGACATGCAGATTTATGCCATGCTTTTTTTTCTTCTTGTTTTCTTTTCTGTTTGAGTGCTGGTTCGGAGCCAGAGCCTAATTTAGAACCAGTTCTTTCTTTTTCGACAGCCAAAGCACTGGCTCTGAACCAGGAAAAGTGGTTCTTAAGTAGCACCAAAACGTTGCTGGTCTAGACTTAAGAACCGCTTGTATCAGGGGCTGGGGGCAGGGCTGGGGGCGGGGCTACTGTTAGCGCATTTGATAATATACCTTACGTTATATATAAAGTATACTAATGTTTAATACACTTTTACTTTACCGCGATATGATACATTATCAGCACACATGATAGTAAGTAGCTACATGATAACGTTATGTACTTTCTCGATAACCTCCGTTTATACAGATTATATGGAGCTGCACGTACACGTTGGATTCGGCGCATTTGGATGCCAATGTAGGTTCACAAAGCCATGAGCATGAACAGTAAAGCAACATCCGCCATTGTTGATGTGTTTGTGTTTGCCGCTGCTGCGATAAGTTGCTGGGACACGTGACACGTATACAGTGATGTCAGACTCGGCTCTGTGATGGCTCTATACCCGGTGGAAATTCAAACCGGTTCCTAGAAGGTTCGCCAGTGGAACCAACTTTAAACCAGCACCAGCACTATCTCTGAACTAGCACCCGTTTCTTTTTGGTGGAAAAGGGGCATTGTTCTTGGCTTTTAGTAGACTCTGGTGTGGCTTCTGCTTGGTTGGAATGAAAACCTGCAACCACACCGGCCCTTTCCGGATAAGCTTGAACACCGCTTGGTTAGGTGTTTTCCAGGAGCCAGGGCACCAGACAAAGCAGGTAATCTTAGGGTTTTAGGCAAGCATGGGTATTCAAAGGTAGTTTTCCAAGGAGGAGCTAACGATATACACCTTCATCAGTCAGAGATAACTAAGAGTAATATTGTAAAGGTGTGTAAATTAGCGAAGGTGATGGACGATGTTGTAGTATGCTCTGGCCCCATCCCAATGCGACGTGGTGATGTAGCTTATAGCAGGTCATGGTCGCTTAACTGCTGGATGTCTAGGTGGTGCTCTGAAAACAAGGTGGACTTCATAGATAATTTCAGCACTTTTGAGGGCAAGGCTGGCCTATTAGGACAGGATGGTGTCCATCCCACTCAGGAAGGTGCTTCTCTCATTTCTTGCAGCATATCAAATAGTTTAAGAACAGGCTTAGTTAATCCCAGGGCCAGGGAGCAGACAAGCAGGCTAATCTGACCGTCTGTTAGCTGCATTATGTTGTCACCCAGGTTTCATAATATAGAGACTGTCTGTTTCCAAATTTGTTTTAATAACCTTATTAGCATAAAATTAGATCATAGTGAATGCAAAGCCAGCACCTTTTATATGAAGATAATACTGTTTAAATATAAGATCTTTTGCATATAAAGCTCTTATGGCTAATGAAATTATTACTGATCTGAAGTTTATTGTTCTTTAAGAGAAACATTGGTCAAACGAGTTTGTCACATTAAACAAAGCTTGTCCACCCAGTTATAGTTATATATATCAGCCATGCCTAACAGGCAGGGGAGGAGGTGTCGCAGTAATTCATGATTAAGCTAGGTGTCAAGCAAGAATCTAGACATGTTTAACTCATTCGAAGTTCTTCATACTAACATATATCATATGTAGCCACAAAAAATAGGTCTACTGAGTCAGTTCCTCTAATTGTTGTTTACAGACCTCCTGGATCATATTATGAATTCCTCTGTGAATTTGCAGATTTCATTTTCAACCTAGTTCTTTCTTTAGACAAAGCAGTAATTGTTGGAGACTTAAATATTTATTTTGATAAGTTGGAAGATCCTCTGAGAACAGCAGTTGTTTTCATCTTAGATTTGGTAGGTGTTAACCAGAATGTAATAGGACCAACTCATAAGTGAGAGATTTACCAACACTCTCCCAGAATTATCATCCATGATTGGATCACCATCTGACCTCACAGAACTTGATCAGGTGACTGACTATTTAGAGTGAGAGTTTCACTACACCCTAGATATTGTAACTCCACTTAAAAGGAAAGTAATTAGAGAAAAAAACCCTGAACCCTGGTACAATGACAACACACAAACTTTAAATAATCAGCAAGAAATTAGAAAATAAATGCTGTCAAACTAAATTATCAGTATTTTCAGATCAGAAGAAATCGGTGAAAATGAAGGCTTTCCTTCCATGCTAATGGAAGGAAAGCCTTCATTTTCACCGATTTCTTCTTCAAAACTATCAACCTGCATACTGAATCCCTTACCCATGTGATTCTTTAAACAGATACTACAAGTAGCTATCCTACCCATATAAAGATAATAAATTCTTCCATTAGTACTGACTATGTGCCGAAATCTTTTAAGCTAGTGGTTATCAAACCTTTGATTAAAACACCTGACCTTGACCCAAGCCAGCTGTCCAACTATAGGCCAATATCAAACCTCCCCTTTATCTCCAAGATCCTTGAAAAGGTTGTTATGCTCATACCTGCATAGGAATCCATTTTGGATTATTGTAATACAATATTCGTATTGTAATACAAATATTGTAAATGCAACAGCTAGAAGCTAACTAGAAGCAGAAGATATGAACATATCACTATCTAACACACCCTACCTAATCCATTTTTTGCACTGGCTCCCAGTCAAGTTCCGCATTGATTATAAAATACTGTTACTAACCAATAAAGCACTTAATGGTCTCGCAACACAGTACCTTAGAGATCTTTTGTTTTTTTATAATCCGTCACGCCTACTTTGATCAAAAGGTGCAGGATATTGGGTAGTACCTCAAGTACAAAAGGCTACAGAGCTTTTTCTCACATAGCCCCACAGTTATGGAACAGACCAATTAGTGTTCGGGACTCAGGCACAGTCTCAGTGTTTAAGTCCAGGCTATAAACATTTTTGTGAATAGCTTTTCTTAGGGAAAGGAGTAGATCTGGAGTGTTCATGGGCATATAGTGTTTGGTGAACTGGGATGCCTGGATGCTGACTTACCACCCTTGCAAGTCACTCAGGTTTGCAGACTGTGGAGTGATGGGACGCTTTACATCCCAGGAAGCCCTCATGTCCGTGTCACCTTCTGGCTCTAGACTTTTAGTTATGCTGTCATAGCTAGTCCTGGCGGAGTCCCTGTCTGCATTTTGCACATAATTTACATTGTCCATCACCTGATTACAATCATACCTAACAGTTGTCTCCCCTCTCTCTCTCTCTCTCTCTCTCTCTCTCTCTCTCTCTCTCTCTCTCTCTGTCGAGCTATATATATGCCACTCCTGAGCTTCCAGTGTTCCGAGTTCCTAGTCTGATCGTCTCTTCTTACAGAGCTACTTTGTCAATCCTGATTTTGTACCCCTGGTTGGAGTCTTGTCGCCCAGTGGTCACCCTGCCATGGATTGATCTGCATGGTCAACCAGTGACTCGTGATTGTTGTGGACGGAGCTGCCAGGAGACTGTCATGCCTTCCTTCTTTGAACAAATGTTGTGTCAGTCAGCTCTATGCTCTGGTCTTTATCAGCAATCAGGTCTGTGCTGAACTCAGAGTTTATGATGACCCATTAGTTCCTCAGGAGCTCTTGGTTGCACGATTATAAACTGTTGTAGAAATGAGTTTATTTACATTTACATTATTTACTGTCCAGTATCACCCAAATGAGGATGGGTTCCCTTCCGAGCCTGGTTCCTCTCAAGGTTTCTTCCCTATATCATCTCAGGAGGTTTTTCCTTGCTACTGTCGCCTCTGGCTTGATCATTAGGGATAGGGATAGATATATATTATTTTAAATTAATATTTTAAAATTAATTTTAAGCTTTTATTGTATTTATTCATTATTTTTTCCCTTCTTCTTCTTCTTCTTCTTCTTCTTCTTCTTCTTCCATATTCTGTTTCCATACTTCTGTAAAGCTGCTTTGAGATAATGGGAATTGTTAAAAGTGCTATACAAATTAAATGAATTTGAATCTGTTCCACACAGACTCTCCCCTGGTGTTCCACAGGGTATAGTACTTGGTCCTCTCCTTTTCTCTCTGTATACTCACTCTCTTGAAGTTATTTCTTCACATGGATACTCTTACCACTGCTATGCTGATGACACTCAACGCTTATTCTCCTTCCTGCTCTCAGATACCACGGTCTCTGCTTGAAGCTCAGCATGTCTGATGGACATATCATCCTGGATGACAGCTCATCAGTTGAAACTTTATTCCAGCAAAACTGAACTGCTGATCATCCCTGGTGATTCATCCCCAGGTCAGGATCTTACAATATCCCTGCACAAAGATCTGATCTCAGCTCCGTTGACAGCTTGCAACATTGGGGTAACTTTGGATAATAAAATGTCCTTTTCCTTGCATGCTGTTAATGTGACACACTCATGTTGTTTTTTTTCTCTGCAACAACTGAAGGATTCAGCCATTCTTGTCTACATAGTCTGCCCAGGTACTTGTTTAGTCTCTTGTCATTACAAGACTGGACTTCTGCAACTCACTGCTGGCAGGTATACTGATGAACGCAATTTGTCATATGCAAATGATCCAAAATTCAGCTGCACTCAACCTGCCTACCTTCTTACATACCAACCCATTCTCTCCACTGGCTTCCAGTAGCTGCACGCATCAGATTTAAAACACTGATGCTTGCCTACAAACTTAAAAATGGACCAGCTCCGTCTTACCTCAAAGCCCTTATAACTTCTCACACTGCACCTCGCTCCCTCAGATCTACCAACACAGCTTGACTGATCCCACCATCTCTCAGGGTAAGAGGTAGGCATACAGCAAGACTCTTTTCCGTTTCTGAGGTGGTGGTATTGAACCTCCAGTAGATGCCCAAACAGCTGAGTCAGTGGCTAAACAAAGGGTGAAGACCTACCTTCTTGAAACACTTGAATAAGCACTTTTTCCCTTTTTTTGTTATGTGTATGTGTAAAAATATAAAAAAATAATAAATAAATAAAAAACTGAAGTTTTAGGTTGATTGTATCCTAAGTCTGTAACAGTGTTAATGTATTTGTTGGTCGAGACTTAAATGCACATTTGTACATTGCTCTGGATAAGGGCATCTGCCAAATGCCATAAATGTGACGCTACAGTCCTGCTCACCATTATTGGCACCAATGAAGTTTATGTACATATTGTGGAATATCTACTGAAGGGAATTTATCAAGTGAAACAACATATTACTACAGATAGCTTGTGCTTTGATACAAAACAGCAAATGATAAAGAACATTTAAAAAGATAAACATTATGAGGAAAACATAGAAAAACATAATGCTTGCCGTGTCAATGGTATTGGCACCCTTTGCTGCAAATCAGTATGGAAACCCAATTTGGCTCACCCATTGCAAATCACAAATGAGGATCACCTGTGATGAATTGCCTCCACCCATGTGACATGAAATAGCCAATGAATGATCATTTTGGTGTTTTAAAAAGCCACCTGTTATTCCCTCTTCTTGTGTGACAATGGTAAAGACAAAGGAGCTGTCTGAGGACACCAGAAAGGCTATTATTATTATTAAGGGTATAAGGCCATCTCCAAAGACCTTGGTATCCCTGTTTCAACGGTGCGTAATGTTATTAAGAAGTTTTCCAGGCATGGAACTGTCAAGAACCTCCCTGGACGTGGGGGGAAGAGAAAAATTGATGACTGAAGTCTTCGAAGGTTGGTGCAAATGGTGGAAAAAACACCACGTCAAACATCTAAAGACCTGAAGACCAACCTGGAGCAGTCTGGTGTAATTGTTTCAACAAGTACCATACGCCACACACTAAACAAAGCGGAGCTTTATGGGTGGAGGCCAAAGAAGACCCCATTGCTGAAGAAAAGACATAAAAAGGAATGATTGGTCTTCGTGAAAGAGAACCTGGACAAACCTCATGCCTTCTGGGACAATGTTTTATGACAGATGAAACAAAAATGGAGCTTTTTGGTAATGCACATAAACAGTATGTTTAAGGATGACGCAATGAAGCCTTTAAGGAAAAGAACACCATACCAACAGTCAAGCATGGTGGAGGATCCATAATGCTGTGGGGCTGCTTTGCTGCATCTGTTACTGGAGGCCTTGACCGTATCACAGGCATCATGAAATCAGAAGATTATCAAGCATTTCTAGGGCGAAATATCTTGCCCAGTGTAAGGAAACTTGGTTTGAGGCGAAGATCCTCCAACAAGATAAAGGGTCCTCCAACAAGATAAAGACCCAAAGCACACCCCCAAAAGCACACAGGAATTGTTGAAAGGGAAAAAATGGACTGTTTTAAAATGGCCAGTAATGAGTCCTGATCTCAATCCAATTGAAAATCTTTGGGGCTGAAATCTGCCATTGGAGAAAGGAACCCTGCAAATGTTCAAGCGCTTGAGCATATTGCAAAGGAAGTGTGGGAGAAAATACCACCCGAGAAGTTCAAGAAGCTTATAGATGGATATAAGAAACGTTTAAGGCCGTCATCGCTGCCAACCAAATATTAAGGAGGGGTGCCTATATTAGTGCACATGCTGGTTTTCTGTTTTTTCCTTTGGAACAGACTGACTGTTTCTTAGGCTTTGACCTTGTAATTGAACCAGTATTGATGTTTTCAATTCAATTTATTTGTATAGCACTTTTAACAATTTCCATTGTCTCAAAGCAGTTTTACTACAGAAGTATGAAAACACAAAAAAGAAATAAATATATAATAAAAATTAATTAATATATACAATAAAAGTTTAAAATTAATATAAAAAAATTATCTTAAAAATGTAAAATCCTGTGTATATCTTCCTATCCCTAATGAGCAAGCTGGAGGCAATGGCAGCAAGTCAGCAAACTCCCTGAGATGAGGAAGAAACCTTGAAAGGAACCAGGCTCAGAAGGGAACCCAACTTCATTTGGGTGATATTAGACAGTAAAAATGAAAATGTAAATAATGTCCTTTCTTCAACAGTTTATAATCCTGAGCTCCTGAGGAACTAATGGGTTATCGCACTCTCTCAGGTCTCTCAGGGCAACTCAGTCAGGTTTGAGTTGAGATTAAGCACAGGCCTGATTGCTGAAAAAAGACCAGACCATACAAAAATGTATGAAACTTAAATAGCTCTTTTGTATGTTGCATTGGAAAATGGAGTAATGCAACAAATGTAAATATAACCAAATGCAATAACTGTAAATATAAAATTCATCACTTTTTTCACCAGTGACGTCTTTTGTATTGTCTGTGTTTTGGAGCATTGTATCGATGCTTGATTTTGCATATTTTAAACTGTATTTCAGTCATTTTTAAGTGTACAATATGTTAATAGCTTACCTATATACTTTTTCATTTTACTTTATTAATTTTTTTATTCTATACCTTTTGTATAATGCGAGTACATGCGATAAGCAATCGTCACAATATTCTTATGCAGTAAAGACACAGTATGTAAAGCTTTTTTCAGTGGAGGAGCTGCTAATTGTTTGTGTCAGTATCCACAGCTAGTTTGTACAAACTTGAAGACATCTAACATTGTTGTCCAACCTAAAATAGCCCAGAAATCAGTCTTGATGACTGGAATAGGATTTGCACAAGGTAGAACCTGCTGTTTGTTGAGACAATTGAGTTGCATGCACTCATTTTATTGCTTTCTGTGTTTTCTCTCATCTTCTACAAGGAAGGATTAAAAAAAACTTTTTTTATTTGATTCAACAGATTTAGAAACGTGCAGAATTGGCTATGAGTTGCACATCTAGATGACTTGGATTCAGCTGTTTGATAAAAATGTAACCTAGTTCGTAGGCTGAATCTACTTTCACAGTGAGTGATGTGCAAAACTCTGATCATCTTTAGGTACCCTAAACCCTACTGAGTAAATAGTTTTATCTTATGAAGCTCTGCGTCTGCTTGTCTTAATTTTCAGGAAAGGCACCTGCTCCAACAGTGACCCATGTGAACAAAGCCAACATGCCACCATGGCAGACACAGGGATTGCAGTTGGAGTTGGCAGAAGCAGTGCATATGATCGGGATTCCCCTATTTTTGACCTTTCCTCTCACTCTGAATGGCATGTTTTGCCAGACAATGACCTAATGGGGCACTGAGGTGCTCAAGATCAGCAAAAAAATAGGGTTCTGGCTTAGCAAAGATGTATTCTAGACACAATTATAAAAGGTTCCAGAAGCTAATTTTCATCCAGGCCACCTTATTTCATAGGTGTGTTACCCACTGAATTGGTGTGCACCGAACACATCCTGTTCCTGCAACAGGAACCTCTCCCTCTCAAGTTGTTATAGGACATGTTCACCTCTCGGATTAAAAAAAAAAGCCTGAGTCTTTCTCTAAGAGGGACGGGAGGCTGCGTCCAATTTGAGATCTGTGTACCTGAAATTGTACTCTGAGGACCTACAGGTTCAAGACGGTGATGCTGAAATTCATCATGTCACAAATCCGATCCAAGGACACCGTTGTAATGGTACATCTAAAGGACTCATAATTTTAAATTGAAATTTGGCTAGAACACAGGAAGTTCTCAGGTTTGTTTTTGGGTGCGAAGCATACCAATGTTGAGTTTTTTCTTTTGTCCTAGCTCTGTCTCCATGGCTCTCTACCTTGAAATGCATGGATGCAGCTCTGGCTCCTATGCTACTCCAGGGCATCCCTGTACTGTATTATAGTCACAAATGGCTTGTGCACATCCCAGCTCAGTTGTAAGGACTGGCAGCAATTGGCATATCATACTTGCTAACATTAGGTACTTAGGGCTCAGGCTGAACACCAAAAGAATTTGCTTTCTCTGCTTCCAAGAGTCCTAGCCAGATTGTACCACGACCAATTCCACCTATTATTAGTGGCTTGACGCTGACTTGAACATGTCTCTCCTTGATGGAACTCCTTGGGAGATTTCTATCCAGTGGTCCTCATGTCTCTGGTGTAGGGGGCCCTCATTCACCCTAGCCAAATATTTGGAACTTTTGGGTCTGGTCCCGAGGTGTGCCAACTAATAGATCCTGGTCCAAGGTAATGGAGATTATATTGAGCTTTAGGATTCAGGATTTAGCATTCAACATTCTCTTACGTTGTATGTGGCAGATATTTCTGTTAGCCATGCAACTGTCTTGTAAGGCCTCATGTTTCCTGTGTGGTACCCGACAGCTGAGGCCTTTCTAAAGATTGGAGTTCCCTTATGTAACCTCTCTTTGTTCCTGGATGGGCTATCAGAGGCCCCATTGTAGCCCTGGGAATCGTCATCTGGTTTGTTCCTGGGATGGTTAGAGCTATTTGCACTCTAGTCTGGGTTGCGTCCTGAGGGTGTAGTCATTGACCAACCAGCTGATCATCCAGCACGCTTTCTTTTCTCCTACATGTGTCTTTGGAGCAACACAAGCTGCATTTACTTGGCCAGTTTGGGCATTAGTGTCTATGTCCATTGCCATTTCTCTCAGCCAAGCAGGGCAGGCATTTTTCCTCAGTGTGGTTATCAGGGTTTCCTGATCGCCAAACCATGATGTGGAATTTAGTTCCTCCAAAAATAAAAGTCTCAGGTTAAGTATTTAAACCTGTACTGTAAGAATAGAAAATGAGACACTGTGTTGCTTGCCACACATCAGGCATGCCTTATGTATTCCTTCAGAAAATTTTAATCCAAGAATATCTATACGGTCATTTCCATCTCAAGGAATTGGGTTACATGTGTAACCTGAGATGTTTTTCTTTGCAGCATATAATAATAATAATAAAAGTAGTAATAATAAAAGTACTAATAATAATAAAAAGAAGAATTGTTGTTTCTAGATATGTATCATTGATTGTGGCTTTGTTGCTTTTCAAATATAGCAACCTTCAGAGTTGTTACACTGAAGAGGTAGAAGGGCCATGATAATTTCCAAATGGAGGTTAATTGACCATCTGTAGGAGAAAGTAAGTCTGTTAAATAATAGTGCTTTTGTTTTTCAGTCACCTGGTTCTACGGAAAGACATTAAGGAACTTGACCGTGACATGGGTCCAAAAGCAGACGCGAGCCTCAAGCCAGGTAAGCATCTACATTGGTCACACAGTTAAACTTTCCACTCACACGGTGCCAGTGGGTGAATTCAGGAAGCATTGTAGGTTTTTATTGCTGGATTCTAATTTCCACTGGTCTGAAAGTTGAAGAACTATAATACTAGAAATGTGGGATTACTGAGGCATGGAACAGCTGTTGCCATTTGCCATTTATTTAAAATATTCTGCTAATAATACAACAATTAATACTAGTAATGTACAATGGATTTAAAAACTCTACATATCCCTTTGACATTTTTTTGTGATAAATGTGAAAAATGAAACCAAGATAAAGTGTCAGAACTTTTTCCACCCTCAGTTTGAAAGTACAATGTATGAAAATTAAGTGCAAAACAATAATAAAAATAAAAACTAAACACAATAAATATAAAACCCTTAGAATAACTGGGTTGTGTACAAGCTTCTAAACTAAAACTAAAGAAACTTTTTATTTTAATAAACCACTGAGTTTTTGAGCGCAATCATATTGGAGGATGAGTTTCAGAGGAAACTGAAGTAGCTGGCCCTGTACTGATATTCTGCACTGACCATCTTGCTGGTTTGTTCACTTCCATCTTCAATGTGTCTAGCCAAGTCTGTGGTCCCTAGGTCTATTGAGGATGCCATCTCTCACAGTCTAAACACTGCTTTCAACATTTCACCATTAACAGCAACAAAGGGAGCTATGTGAGGCTGCTGTTTATAGATTGTAGCTCAGCTCTCAATACCTCAGTTCTGGTCTCAAAGCTCAGGGATGTCAGACTTGATACCCCTTCTGTGAATGAGTCCTGGACTTCCTCATTGGCAGATCTCAAGTAGTTAGAGTGAGACAGGTTACCTCCTACACTGTCACACTGAGAGCTCAACTGGAGCCCAACAAGGTTCCTGCAATGTCCTGAGACTCCTGCTCTATTTTCTCTACACAAATGACTGTGTCCTTTCACAGGTCCACTTCTGTTGTCAAGTTTTCTGATGACACAGTGATTATCGGTCTCATCTCCAACAACAGTGAGGCTGACTACATTGATGAGGTGGAGAAACTAGTAGCTTGATGCCAGGCTAACTGTATCTCTGAATGTCAGCAACACCAAAGAGCTGGTTGTGGACTTGAGGAAGAGGCAACAATGGGGAACTATAACCCACTCAAGATTTGCAGGACCCCTGTGGAGAGAGTGAGCAGCCTCAGGTACTTTGGGTTACATATCTTTGAGGTGTTGTCCTGGACTCTTCACATCTAAGCTATTGTAAACCATTATCTGATGCCAGACAATGATTATACCACCTGAGATTCCTAAGGAAATTCTGGTTCTCGCTCATGATCCTGAAAATGTTCTATACAATGGTTTACAAACTGCATCTCAGCATGGTTAGGAAACTGGCCAGGCCCACAAAGCCCTGCAGAGAGTGGAGAGTGACTGCAGAGTACTTCTGCTGTCCCTTCTCTGTACTATATCTACACCAAGCGATGCAGTACCAGAGCTGGGTAAATTATCAAGCATGTTATGATGCTGAATGGTAAACTCTTTTTAATCTTTAGCTTGTTAGCAGATACCTGAAGGTTTTGCTATAAAATCCATTTGTAGCTATTAATGATTCCCTCCTTGATAAAAGTATTTTTGGCTCAGAAAAAGCAGCCCTAAAATATGACACTGCTACCAACATGTTACATTGTGGATGTGGTGTTTTTGTTACTGTGTTTTTGTACCAAATATACCTTTGAAATTTTGGATTTGTTATATATTTTTGTCTTATCAGACCCTAACACGTGCCACGTAGTTTGTGATGATTTAGTTTAGTTTTGTTTTTTGTGCTGTTTGTTGCCATAGGTCTATTTGCAGCCTTCCTGCTAGGTTTATGTCTTGACCTTTTAGAAGTTTTGAAGGGATATATTGTTCTTGTTGATGTCATTGTGGTGCTTCAAAAAGGAAATGGATCCAAAAGCAGAAGTGAGCTTTAAGCCAGGTGAGCATCTGCATTGGTCACACAGTTACCCTTTCCACTCACACAGTGCTAGTAGGTGCATTGGGTGAATTCATGGAGCACTGGATGTTTTTCAGAGCTGGATTCTAATTTCCACTGGTCCGACAGTTGAAGAGATATAAGACCAGAAATGTGGTTTTATTGAGCCATGGAACAGCTATAATGCAATAATTAATATTAGTAATGTACAATGGATTTAAAAACTCTACACACCCTTTTTAAAATGACAGGTTTTTTGATAAATGTGAAAAATGAAACCAAGATAAAGATTTTCTCTATTTGATGATGATGGCCTTTAATATGTTCTATGGTTCATCTTATGTATTGGAAATTTAGAATTACCAGATGGTTGCTTTCAACAAGTGAGTTACCCTGCTTGCAATGTAAGCTCTTTGTTGACTATATAGCAGTCAGATGAAACCAAGATTTGAAGAGTTATTTTATTGTTGACAGCCATATAATAATTCCTTGGTTAATATTGAACACATCCACATCCCCAATTAAAAAACAATATTCCCATGCAAAAAGTTATTCTAACTTTATTTTGTCTATTTCTAATAAAACTTTTGTTTTCCCCTTATTTTTTATGAATTGTAATTTACATCAAGGGTGGAAAACGTTCTGATATGATATCGCTTAATCCCTTTTCCATCAGAAACCTAGCATATTTACAATTGTGTGTAGATTTTTTATATGCACTGTAGCTTTTTATCAGTGTGAACATTTAACAGTGCAGCGCTACCTTTTAAGAGCATGAAAATAATGTCCAAAATGGCATCAACACGGACACATTGAAAGGGGCTATGTACAAATAACCTCAGGTGAAGACAAAAGAACACATGTGATTTTAATATGGAATTTTTTGTCCAAGGAGGTAACAAACGGTCAAATCAGATGAGGGAAAAAGGACACAGCATAACGTAGTAACATGTACACATATTTATAATATTTTCTGTAGTTATTTATTATTCTTACATCAAGAAATTTTGGCATTCTTCTATATTACTGTACATTGCTTCTGTTTCATGATGTTTAAGAGCACTTGTTTATGCACAGCTGTCTTAAGATCCCAGAATCTTCATTTCTTTAAAGTCTGTGTCCATCTATTGTTTACAGGATTAAGACTAAACTTGTGTTTAGCCTTATGAAGTGAGTTAGCTTGAAAAAATGCTTCAATTTGCTAGGGAGCATAAAGATTGGTCTCTTCGGCAATGGAAAAATGTCAGGTTGTCCAAGGAGTCTTGTAGGTTTGGAGGGCTCTGATGTGTGTAAACATAAGGGTACTAAAGCAGCTTGCCCAGACAGAGGTCCTGGCTATTTATGTTATTATTTATTTATTATTTTGTAGCCAAGACAAAAAAAAATTGTCATTTCTGTACTAAAGAATAGTAAGCCCACTTGCCTATAGTGTCTCAAATGACTATGGACCTCTAGTGGCCACATCACTTATTTTTGAGAATAATGAGCACATCAGAGTCTGAAGAAAGGCAGCTGAAGTAAAATTAATGCAACTATATGCAATACATATTTTATGCAGCCAGACGATACTTATGAAAGTTATAAATCTAGGTTAGACAGGTAACTGTTAAAGGTTGAAATATTTATTAAGGTGGTCTTCACTAATCCTGTAACCTGTTATCATGTTTGTGTGTGTATTGGTTTAATCAGTGCTGAATGTAGCATGGGATTTCCAGTGCAATGGTACTGTGCCTAGTGCATGGAAGACTGAGGTTAAGGATGAAAGTTCCAGCAGTGAAGAAAATGAAGAGGAGGAAGAAAAGGTGCATGAGGACGGTGGCAGCAGTGAGGAGGAAGAGGTAAAACATTCAAATAACCATGGAAATTCAAAGTAACCTTATACCAACACAGTATTCCATCATAATACACACACACTTGTATATAGTATTCTGCAAATGTTTTAGGCATGTGTGAAATGCTGAAAAGTAAGAATGCCTTCAAAAATATATATTATTTGTTTTTTTTTTTGTTTTTTTTTTTGCAATTTACAATATGCAAAATGAGTGAATAGAAGAAAATTTAAACCAAATCAATATTTGGTGTGACTAGCCTTTGGCTTCAAACCAGCATAAATTTTTACTCTCACTACATTGGCACAAAGCCAGGTGAATGATTAACCAGTTATACCAAGCAAGTGCTAATGATCATCAAAGTCATATGTAGGTTGAAACACAGCGATTAACTGAAACAGGAACAACTGTGAGCGGTTGGGGAAGACAGTTTTGTATCAGAGGCCATACACAGTGGCAAGACTGAGCAAAGCAACAAGACATGCAACAAGAGATTGTCTTCAACAACCTCACCTTAGAAGGAGAATTTGGATGTACCACACTAGAATTTAAGCCTCATACACAGCTATGTCTTTTTCAGTTATTGAATTTAATGTTAATGATTTTATTTGGATTATTTTGTTTAATTCCATTTTGCAAATTGATAAAAATAAATGAACACTTTTATTTTTGAAAGAAAAATAAACCCTTAAACTTCTGCACAGTACTGTATATAAATGAATATGTCAAGTCAAGAAGCATTTATTGTCATTTAAACCATACTGTATATAGCTGTTGCAGTACACAGTGAAATGAGACACCGTTTCTCCAGGACCATGGTGCTACATGAAAACAAAGACAGAGCTAAGGACTTAGTAAGTAGTCCTAGACAGATAAAGTGCAACTGTGCAGCCTGGCACAAACATTGCAGGACAAGACAAACAAGACAGACAAGACAGTGCAGGACAAAAGACAGTGCAGACAAAAAATGACAAGACAGTACCAAAAAGACAATAAAGAGAGACAGCGCCGACCAGTGTAAATACTGTATGTTCAACAATATTGTGTGTGCAGTAACCTGAGATATTGTAAAGTATTGTGCAAAACAGCAAACGACTGAAATGTGAGACAGCATGTGCAAAGAGTATGCAAAAACAGCATGTAAACAGATTGATGGATATATATTGGAAGTGTGTGTATTTGGTGTAGGTCTGTGCAGTCCATACAGTTGATGTGCATGTGAGTGTTGTGCTCAGTAAAGTTCAGTTATTAAGGAGTCTCATGGCTTGTGGAAAGAAACTGTTACACAGTCTGGTTGTGAGTGTCTGCATACTTTGGTACCTTTTTCCAGACGACAGGAGGGTGAAGAGAGTGTGTGAGGGGTGTGTGGGGTCATCCATAATGCTGTTGGCTTTGCAGATGCAGTGTGTGGTGTAAATGTCCATGATAGAGGGAAAAGAGACTCCAATGATCTTCTCAGCTGTCCTCACTATCCGCTGCAGGATCTTGTGATCCGAGATGGTGCAGTTCCCAAACCAGACAGTGATGCAGCTGCTTAGAATGCTCTCAATGGTCCATCTGTAAAAAGTAGTCAGGATGGGGGAGGGAGATGTGCCTTTCTCAGCCTTCGTATGAAGTATGACACTGCTGGGCTCTCTTGGTGATGGAGCTGGTGTTGAGTGACCAGGTGAAGTTCTCCGTTAGATGAACACCAAGAAATTTGGTGCTCTTGACAAATCTCTACAGATGATCCATCGATGTTCAGTGGAGAGTGGTCGCTCTGTGCTCGTATGAAGTCAACAACCATCTCTTTAGTTTTATTGACATTTATTCGATGTTCAGTGGAGATCAAAGTTAGAGAATTTCTAAACACCTAATTTATTCAAGAATATTATCTGTGGGTATACCACTATGATACGAGCATGTTTTAAAAAAAAAACAAGGCACTTTAACAAATTCTTTTATGTTGTGGTAAACAATGATCTGAATTAGACAACATTAACCGCTGTAGCACAAAAGATGATTATGGCTAAAATGGTAAGGGTTACAGCTGTCAAAAATCACTAGTTTCTCACAATGCTCTAGTGTGACAGTATACTCTTCTTCCAGTCACTTCCACAGTATTTAGGTGTTTGGATCAGCAATTTCATTTTGATATACTGTATCAAATAACTGTAGGACATAGTAATAATTCAGTAGTGAAATGAGGTTTATTGGATTAACAGAAAATGCGCAATATGCATCAAAACAAATTAGACAGGTGCATAAATTTGGGCACCCCAACAGAAAAATCACATCAATATTTAGTAGCGCCTCCTTTAGCAGAAATCACAGACTCTAGACGCTTCCTATAGCCTGTAATGAGTGTCTGGATTCTGGATGAATGTATTTTGGACCATTCCTCCTTACAAAACATCTCCAGTTTATTTAGGTTTGATGGTTGTCGAGCATGGACAGCCCGCTTCAGATCACCCCACAGATGTTCAATGATATTCAGGTCTGGGGACTGGGATGGTCATTCCAGAACATTGTACTTGTTCCTCTGCATAAATGCCCGAGTAGATTTTGAGCAGTGTTTTGGGTCGTTGTCTTGTTGAAGTATCCAGCCCTGGCATAACTTCAACTTTGTGACTGATTCCTCAACATTACTGTATTCTCAAGAATCTGCTGATATTGAGTGGAATCCATGCAACCCTCAACTTTAACCAGATTCCCAGTACCGGCACTGGCCACACAGCCCCACAGCATGATGGAACCTTCACCAAATTTTACTGTGGGTAGCAAGTGTTTTTCTTGAAATGCTGTGTTCTTTTGCCGCCATGCATAAAGCCCCTTGTTATGACCAAATAACTCAATCTTTGTTTCATCATTCCACAGCACCTTATTCCAAAATGAAGCTTGAATGAATGGCTTGTCCAAATGTGCATTTGCATACCTCAAGCGACTCAGTTTGTGGCATGTGTGCAGAAAAGGCTTCTTTCGCATCACTCCCGTATAGCTTCACCTTGTGCAAAGTTCACTGAATTGTTGAACGATGCACAGTGACATCATCTGCAGCAAGTTGTAGTTCTTTGGAGGTGGTCTGTGGGCTGTTTTGACCATTCTCACCATCCTTCACCTTTGCCTCTCCAATATTTTACGTGGCCTGCCACTTCTGGCCTTAACAAGAACTGTGCCTGTGGTCTTCCATTTCCTCACAGTGGACACTGACAGCTTACATCTCTGCGATACCTTTTTGCAGCCTTCCCCTAAACCATAATCTTGAACAACCTTTGTTTTCAGGTCATTTGAAAGTTGTTTTGAGGCCTCCATTTTGCCACTCTTCAGAGGATAGTCAAGAACAACAACTTGCAACTGGCCACCTTAAATACCTTTTCTGATGATTGGATGCACCTGTCTATGAAGTTTAAGGCTTATTGAGCTCACCAAACCAATTGTGTGGTCCAATTAATCAGTGCTAAGTAGTTACTGGTATTCAAATCAACAAAATGGCAAGGGTGCCCAAATTTATGCACCTGTCTAATTTCATTTTGATGCATATTGTACATTTTCTGTTAATCCAATAAATCTCATTTCACTACTGAAATATTACTGTGTCCTTCAGTTATTTGATAAATCAAAATGAAATTGCTGATCCAAACACCCAAATATTTATAAATGAAAATCATGGAAATTGTCAGGGGGTCCTAAACTTGAACTATATAAAATGACTGTATATACAAATGCATATGCTTAGCTATTTCATTGCCAGGTGTGTTATTCTCTCATTATTTCACTTACAACAAGCAGAATCCCCAAACAAAGCCCAAATCCCAGCTGAAGAGAAGCAGCCCATAGGATGACGGTGTTCTTTTTGTGATAAACGTGTTTTTATTTATTTATTTATTTATTTATTTAATCAAATATATATTTTATTATTATGCTACAGGTCTATTTTGGTCTAATCAGTTTATCAAATGGATAAGCTTTGTAAGCTTGGTGCACCATGCAAGTAGTCAAGTTGATGGAAGAGGTCAATTCATTTCTATTGAAAAAACTGATTATTTTGGGTAAATAAAAATAATTTATTGATTGATGACACATGTATGACAACTTCTGACATGAGTTTAAATGCAATTAATAATTTCTGAGCTCAATTACACATCTCCATTATAGTGTACACACTAGTATAACCAGTTTTGAAAGTTTTTTGTTTTATGTTTTTTCCCTAAAATATTTCTATTTCTTTTTTCACTTGATTTTTGTTGATTGCTCTATCATCTTAAAAGTGGAAAAGGTTCTGAATTGATTTTTCATGGTTTTATTGATTTTGTTTATTAATTTTTAGTCACAAGAATCTCACATTTTAATAGGAGTTTTTATATCCACATATTTTAAATGTTTGCTTCCTCAATTCATAGGTCAATTAGTTTTCCTAATTAATTAATTAATTAGTGACTAAGACATGCTTATATAATTTACAACTCTGATCTCAAGTGGGATGTAAAATGTTTTGAAAAGGCTGTTATATACCTTCTCCTGTCCCTCAATATTTTTTAAATTAATGTATTTTCCATTTTTTAGGAAGAGTTGGAGCCCTTCCCAGAGGAGAGGGAGAATTTCCTCCAACAGCTTTACAAATTCATGGAGGATAGAGGTAAGCACCATCAAAAACTGCTGATAATAAAAGGATCTTAATAAAAGGAGTTTTGGAACAGCAGAGTTAATTCATTTGTATTTTTTTTTTTGCCAGATTTTACAGTATAAAACCTGATTTTACTGTGTTAAACCAGTCTACTGTGTAAAATACACCCTGTTAGTAAATGCAAGGTTTTGTAATGTACAGACCAGATGAATTATGTCAGATATTTTAATGTGACATAACTAATGAAATTCAACTAAAAAAGATAAAAGAAAAGAAAACTTTGTTGCATAAGTGTGCAGAAGGGATATGACCGCTCAGAATTAATGAATGATATGCAGAGTCATGTGTAAAAGTTGCTATGAGACACTGAAGTTATTTTGATAAATCCATAATAAGAACATGCTGTTTCAGTAGGATTTTCTAGACATCATCTTTGTTTCATCCAGTTACATACTTCATCACTCTTATCAATAAACAGTGTAAAAATCCCAGGAGATCAAGAGTCATAGAATACACAGTATATTTTTTTCTTATTTTGATGCTTAAGTGGAGGTTGCCTGAAGCTGCTGACCCATATCTACATGATTCTATATCTACATCATCGTATGCATTAACCTTCTTCTCAACTGATTAGCAATTTAGTGACTAGAAAGTGTCCCTAATAAGGTGCACTGATTTTTTTTGTATTATCTGAGATTTAACCACCATCAACAAGGCGGTTGCTCAAAATTGCCAAAAGACTAAGCACTGAGAGAGTTGTGAGCTTTTTTAAATAGATCCAGAAATAGGCAGAAATTATACACTTGGAAGAAAGCTTTCCTGGCAAAAAAAAACACAATTTCAGTGTAAAATAGGAAGAAATAGATCTGTTTAATTTGTTTTCTTTTTAAAGACCTGCATGTCAGGAATATGTAATTGTTGATGCAATCATGTTTTACTCAGTTTACTAATAGTTTTTAACCCATTTTCTGTCAAGGGACACCCATAAACAAAAGACCAGTGCTGGGCTACAGAAATCTGAACCTATTTAAACTCTTCAGGCTGGTTCACAGACTTGGAGGATTTGACAGTGTGAGTACTTGGTTATTATTTTTCACTTTAAAGCAATATTTTAATTAGAGACAGGCTATTACTCAGATATTACTGGGAAAAAAATGTCACAAGCCTATTTCTTGAGATCACGCACAAATTTCAGCATTACCTTGGAACTTTAGTATTTAGTCTAATTTAATTAGATTTAATTGTATTACATCTCATTTTGTAAGGTGCACATAGGAATTAAACTTGCCGTCAGCCACTACAGACGAAAAAGTTGGTCTGAAACATGTACAGAGCCACTTAAACGTTTGCTTTGCCACCAATTTGTAATGAAATTGTTAGTTGAACTGTGCTTATTAACTGTATGGGTGTAATGATGCATTACATCACATTTTATGTACAATAAATTTACATATTGAACATTTTATATCGTCGCTGTCAGGCGAAAACCTCGTATGTCCGAATTTTGTCAATTTCATATTTTTTCACATATCGATGCTATTGGTCAGTCCCCACGTGGGTCTGATATTTTTACAAGTTATTAACCAATCTAAAGTCTTGAAAATAGCTTGAGCGCAAATCTCATAACTCCATTGGACACTTCAACTGTCCACCTCTTCCTCACTCTGCGGGAGAGCTTCGCGGCATATTTCTCCTCAAGAAGAGTCGCAACGAATCAACACGTCTTCTGAGGTAAATGTCTTCAAAACACTGGGCTCAAAGGAAAAAATTCTTGACCCCCGCTAGTTCTGGTGCTCGTCTGAGGACAGGAATTTAGCGCAAGACAATCCACTGCAACGCGGACTAAACCCTGTGCACTGCAGATGAGGTACGGCGTTTTTTAATTTCCTGAAAAATAACGGTTTTGGAGATACGAGGATTCCGCCTGACAGCGACGATATGTATAGGGCTGGGTGATAAAACGATAAAGATATGTATCGCGATAGACATGTGATCGATATCAATGAAAAATGTGTTTGATAAAACGTTCGACTTTTTTTATTCTTCGTCGGACGAAAACAGAGGTTGCTGTCTTGTGCTGGTCTGCTGGATTCCTCTTCAGTAACCGGCGACTGATAAGCAGAAAATGGGGCATATAAGATGAGACTGATAAGCAGAAAAATTTCAGCCATATCATTACGTACCACTTATATTTTGTGAGATGTAATAAATATTTAGAATTAATAAATCCATTTAAACTTATTGTGCTCCTTGAAACAACACTACCACTTTTTTCCAGAGCATTCAGTATTTCTCTCAAAGTTGTTAATGGGTTTTTCTATACATCCTGAACAATTGGGTGAAATCGTTCTTGGTGTAAAAGACTGTGGCTTAGTATCACAGAACCATTTCCACTTCTTTATCGGAGTTTGAACAGTACTGTTTAGATATCTTTTTATAGCCTTTTCCTGCTTTGTAAAGTTCAATGACCTTATATACAGTGGTGTGAAAAACTAAACATCCAAACTTAGATAGCCCTGTGTGAAAAAGTCAAGTCAAGAAGCTTTTATTGTCATTTCAACCATATCTAGCTGTTGCAGTACACAGTGAAATGAGACAACATTTCTCCAGGACCATGGTGCTACATAAAACAAAGACAGAGCTAAGGACTTAGTAAGTACAGTCCTGCTCACCATTATTGGCACCCATGAAGTTTATGTACATATTGTGGAATATCTACTGAAGGAAATTTATCAAGTGAAACATATTACTAAAGATAGCTTGTGTTTGATTCAAAACAGCAAATGATAAAGAACATTTAAAAAGATAAAAATTATGAGGAAAACATAATGCTTGCCGTGTCAATGGTATTGGCACCCTTTGCTGCAAATCAGTATGGAAACCAAATTTGGCTCACCCGTTGCAAATCACAAATGAGGATCACCTGTGATGAATTGCCTCAACCCATGTGACATGAATTAGCCAATGAATGATCATTTTGGTGTTTTAAAAAGCCACTCGTTATTCCCTCTTCTTGTGTGACAATGGTAAAGACAAAGGAGCTGTCTGAGGACACCAGAAATGCTATTATTTGCAAGCACAAGACCTCCAAAGGGTATAAGGCCATCTCCAAAGACCTTGGTATCCCTGTTTTAATGGTGCGTAATGTTTTTTAAATTAAGAAGTTTTCCAGGCATGGAACTGTTAAGAACCTCCCTGGACATGGGGAGAAGAGAAAAATTGATGACAGAAGTCTTCGAAGGTTGGTGCGAATGGTGGAAAAAACACCATGTCAAAAATCTAAAGACCTGAAGACCAACCTGGAGCAGTCTGGTGTAATTGTTTCAACAATTGCCAAGGAAGACCCCATTGCTGAAGAAAAGGAATGATTGGTCTTCACGAAAGAGAACCTGGACAAACCTCAAGCCTTCTGGGACAATGTTTTATGGACAGATGAAACAAAAGTGGAGCTTTTTGGTAATGCACACAAACAGTATGTTTAAGGACGGCGCAATGAAGCCTTTAAGGAAAAGAACACCATACCAACAGTCAAGCATGGTGGAGGATCCATAATGCTGTGGTGCTGCTTTGCTGCATCTGGTACTGGAGGCCGTTTGGAGGCTGTCATCGCTGACAAAGGGTGTGCAACCAAATATTAAGGAGGGGTGCCAATATTAGTGCACATGCTGGTTTTCTGTTTTTTCCTTTGGAATTACAATATCTATGTTGAAATAAGGGGGGGGCATGGTGGCTTAGTGGTTAGCACATTCGCCTCACACCTCTAGGGTTGGGGGTTCGATTCCCGCCTCCACCTTGTGTGTGTGGAGTTTGCATGTTCTCCCCGTGCCTCTGGGGTTTCCTCCGGGTACTCCGGTTTCCTCCCCCGGTCCAAAGACATGCATGGTAGGTTGATTGGCATCTCTGGAAAATTGTCCGTAGTGTGTGATTGCGTGAGTGAATGAGTGTGTGTGTGTGTGCCCTGCGATGGGTTGGCACTCCGTCCAGGGTATATCCTGCCTTGATGCCCAATGACGCCTGAGAGAGCCACAAGCTCCCCGTGACCCGAGAAGTTCGGATAAGTGGTAGGAAATGAATGAATGTTGAAATAACAATTGTCTTTGTTAACTTACTTTGGACCTCCAATTAAAAGATCCTGCTGATATAAATTTGGTACATTTTCCATTTATGTCTTCAGAAATGTTTATTGTGCATAGTGCTATTGTGTATTGTCTTGTATTTTTAAACAGACAATAAACAGAAACAGTGCCGACCAGTGTTAATACTGTATGTTCAAACAATATTGCGTGTGCAAAATACTGGAATGAACACAGTATTATAGCAGCAGTTACCTGAGATATTGTAAAGGATTGTGCAAAACAGCAATCGACTGAAATGTGAGACAGCATGTGCAAAGAGGAAAAACAGTTTGATGGATATATATTGTAAGATTGTGTATATGGTGTAGGTCTGTGCAGTCCATACAGTTGATGTGTGTGTGTTGTGCTCAGTACAGTTCAGTTCAGTTGTTAAGGAGTCTGATGGCTTGTGGAAAGAAACTCTTCCAAAGTCTGGTCGTGAGGACCCGAATGCTTCGGTACATTTTTCCAGATGGCAGGAGGGTGAAGAGTGTGAGGGGTGTGTGGGGTTATCCACAATGCTGTTGGCTTTGCGGATGCAGCGTGTGGTGTAAATGTCCATGATAGAGGGAAGAGAGACTCCAATGATCTTCTCAGCTGTCCTCACTATCCGCTGCAGGGTCTTGTGATCTGAGATGGTGCAGTTCCCAAGCCAGACAGTGATGCAGCTGCTCAGAATGCTCTCAATGTGCTTGCCCCTAAACCTGATTACTTGTTTGGTCACCCTTAGCAACAAGAACTGCAATCAAGCGTTTGCAATAACTTGCAAGCATCTTTGCAGAATTGTTGTAATTCAGCCATATTGCAGGGTTTTTAAGCATGGACCACCTTTTTAGGTTCATGCCACAGCATCTCAATAGGATTCAGGTCAATACTTTGACTAGGCCACTCCAAAGCCTTTATTTTGTTTTTCTTTAGCCATTCAGAGGTAGACTTGCTGGTGTATTATAGATCATTGTCCTTCTGCAGAGTTTGCTTCAGGTTGAGGTCATAAACAGAGGGCTGCACATTGTCATTCAGGATTTTTTAGTAAACAGAATTCATGGTTCCATTTATCACAGCAAGTCTTACAGGTCCTGAAGCAGCAAAACAGCCCCAGACCATCACACTTTATACATTATTGACATGCTGTGTTACTTTTTTTTTTTTTGACATTCTATGTTACCAGATGTAATGGGATACACCTATAAAAAATTCAACTTTTGTCTCACCAGTATTTTTCCCAAAAGTCTTGGGATCATTAAGATGTTTTCTGGCAAATATGAGACGAGCCTTTATGTTCTTTTTGCTCAGCAGTGATTTTTGTCCTGGAACTCCGCCTCAACACTTTTTCAAACAGGGCCATGTGGGTAGGATTTTGTCTTTGCTTAATAATAAAAACCTTCATTTAAAAACTGCATGTTGTGTTTACTTTTGTCATTATTGAATAATGTTTAAATTTGACAGCGGTGTTCATATATACAACTGCCAGAAGTTAATACAGTACAGAAATCGTTCAACAACACACCCACATGATGAAGTGTTGGAAAGGCTTTGCGAACTCTGCTTGCTGCGGAGACCAGGCCTCCAGTCCTCGGCGTCCCCTGATACCAGGGACCAGGATAGGGGACACTGAAAGCAGTGCTTGAGGAAGCGGAAGCGCAGTAAGCAGGCGGTTTTCATTGTCAGAGTGTACATTCCCCCAAGCGCTAATGCTAAAGAGGTTCTATGTGAACTCTATGGGGCTATTAGCAATCTGCAGAATATTCACTTCAACGGACTGTTTCATCGCCAGAGTGGTAATCATGCAAATCTCAAATCAGTGCTCCCTAAATTCCATCAGTATGTGGACTTTGCAATGATTGTGTAAACAAGATCCAGCACGTTTTCCCCTAACATTCCCGGCACATATCATGTGAAGCCCCACCCCCACCTCGGCTTCTTAGACCACGTCTGTTATTCCAGAATACAGACCACTTGTCAGATGCTCTAAATTGGTTCTGAAGCAGGTGATTTTCAGGAGCCACCGCTGCTCTTCAGAACTGCTTTAAGTGCATTGACTGGAACATTTTCAGGGATGCTGAAACCAATGGCGACTCAGTCAGCTTGGAGGAATACATGGCATCAGTGAACAGCTACATCGGCAAGTGCATTGACTGTCTCCAAGGCAATCACCACGTGTTCCAACAAGAAGCTGTGGATGACTGCTATGTGCGTGCGATGCTGAAGACTAGAGACCTAGCCTTTATAACAAGGGACAGAACGGCCCTAAGAACAGCAAGGGCCAAACTGTCCCGAGCCATCAGAGAAGCAAAGTGCGCACATGCCCAGACATTCCGCAGCCACTTTCAGGACAGTGGCGCATGTGGCGGGGCATACAGGTGATCACGAATTACAAGACAGCTTTAACTGCCTGAGATAGTGATGCCTCCCTCCCAGAAGACAACCACTATCGCCCCCGTGCCAAAGAAGTCTACAGTGTCCTGCCTCAATGACTATCGTCCCGTCACACTCAAACCCATTGTAATGAAGTTCTTCAAGAAGCTTGACTATGTATCGTCCAGAAAGCTCCATAGACGATGCCATTGCCACAGCCCTTCATTTAACCCTCACCCACCTGGACAATAAAGACACTTGCGTACAAATTCTGTTCATAGAGTATATCTGGATCTCAGTCAGTCCGGATCGGGAAAAGCATGTCCAGCACCACCACACTGAGCGCTGGAGCCCCTCAGCGCTGTGTGCTCAGACCACTGCTGTTCACCTTGCTGACTCACGTTTGTGTAGCAATGCACATATCAAGTTTGCCGATGACACAACCGTGGTGGGTCTCATCAGCAAGAACGACAAGTCAGCATACAGAGAGGAGGTGCAACAGCTAACTGCCAGGTCTAGAGCCAACAGCCTGTCTCTGAAAGTTGATAAAACTAAAGAGATGGTCAAGAGATCTAGAGATAATCAAGAGCACGTTTGTTTTTCTCTATTTTTCTCCCACACGCCGCATCCACACGCCGCATCCACCGCAATCTGCCAAAGCCTCCCTCTACTGTTTGTTTTAGTGAGTGATTTGCTGGCTTCAACGATGTGTGTTGCATTTAGGTGATACTTTAGACTTAAAGTACTCCAGTGATTCAAATTTGCAGTGGTCACAAATAACTTTTGTTCTATCAACTTCAGTGTCTGGAAGAGATTTAAAATGAGCATTTATTCAGCATGAGTTTGGTACTTTTCTCCATTTTTCTGTCAATGCGAGTTCTTTTCTGTTCCGGTATGTGTGAACTATGCAGCAGTCTTAGGCCCAATCCAAATGCTCTCATTGGTTGAGAAGAGTGATGACACCTATCCCAAGCCAGTACCGATCAACATCCCACCCCTCCTGTGACCCATGGATTGTCTGTATGTGTATTCAGAGCCAGTGATCAACGGTGTCAATAGCTACACTACACTAAAGGCATGCAGCCTCTTTAAGGAGACATAACCCTGATCAGAGTCCAGTAGAAAGGTCTTTTACAACTTTTACTAGTGCTGCCTTTGTACTATGATGAGGTCTAAATGATACATTTTAGGAAAGTTGAGCACCTGAGCAGGACAAAAGCAAATCCCGCATTGTGGTCGAATGGCAAATTACCCTTAGGAAGATTGTTCTCTGAGAAGGAGAAAGCACACTCTTCTCTTTGTTGGGTTCAGACTCAGACTGACCCTGGCTCCTTTGCATCTCCTGGGCTTGTATCTTAGCAAAGAAAGATATGGCAGCCAGACATTGAGATGTTCGGCTCGCTCACATAAGGTCCTTGGGACTCAGTGGATGCCCTGGAGATGCACAGGAGCCAGGACTCAGGCACTTTTTTGAATGTGCATGGAGATAAAGCTATCCTGAAAGAGAGGAATTTCTTGTGTTCTGGCTGGAAACCTGGCTATATGAAATTATGCGTCTTTCAGATCTATTGCTTTAAACCAGTCCTCGGATCTGATTAGAGACACAAACAGTTGAATGTTAGCATCTTGAACCACTATGACTTCAGTGTACAGTTCAGTGTGTGCAGATCAAAAATTTAAGGGGAAATTGTTATATGGCCACTTTTGTCCAGGAGTCACTGCCATCCATGCTGGAAGAACAAAACCTGCTTTGTACCAACAATAGTGTGAGACAGGCCTTGAAAAGGGGCAGGATGGGAGGTAAATTGGATTCTGTACCCTTTATGTTGTCTAGGACACACTGGGACACATACAGTATGGCAGAGGTTTCCAAGCTGACCGTCTGACAAAGGCGTAAACCTCTGCCATACCTCTGCCAAATCCTAGAAAAAGGGTACAGAATCCAATTTGCCTCCCATTCTGTCTGACAGAGGCGTAAACATCTATGTCTCTCTGCCATGTCTGATGACCACATGCTGTCAGGGACCACCCCATGAAATGAAACTAAACAATGTGTGGGAGCTACACTAGGCACAACTGACCCCTGAAACACCAGAGGTGGTGGTAACTGGGCCTCCTCTTGTAAAGATAGGATGGCCAGTCTTTAAGTCCAGGTCTTTAAGCAAGTTGACCTGGTAGGCCTGCCAGATTGGATTGGTGTGCAGGTCCTAAAGGAAGGGGACAGGTAGCTAGCTAACATCTCTTCAACCCTGCATATTCATGCTCTCTGAGGCCTATGGCCACCAAATAATTTCAGGAAACAGGTAAACAAAATACAGGTCTTTCTGTTACGGGTCAGAATACGGGTCTGTCTCATATTCAGCATCTCAGTGTGGATGTTGGGAAAGAAAAGGACCTTCCTGTGTTATCCTTTTTCACAAAGGATTACCTTAGGATCATTCTCACTGTATACTCTTTGAGAATCATTCTTTTCAGTTGACAGACAGTGACAGAAATAATGGCTACTAAATGGCTCATTAAAATCAATTGTGCATCACTACATTATCTCCCGTGATCTGGGAAATGGAGTCATATATCTGCTTATGACAAAATGTAGGCCTAATCCTGTCTCTTGATTTTAAACAAAGGGTGGGTTTTGAAATAATTTCCATCAGAAAAATATGTATAGGTGTCAGGCTCTGATAATATATACTATTTCTTTAGAAGAACACAAATGTCTTGATTTCTGCAGATGACTTTCAGTTTTTAAAAAATTGGCAAATATTTAAAAGTATAATTCACTGGTACTTGGTCATAAGTACTAGACTTATGTTTAAGTTGGGTGTCATATCTCACTCCATGTTATTTTTACTGGCTTAAAGCCCTGTTTTAT
Organism: Tachysurus vachellii; assembly: GCF_030014155.1. NCBI lineage: Eukaryota > Metazoa > Chordata > Actinopteri > Siluriformes > Bagridae > Tachysurus > Tachysurus vachellii. The sequence continues at coordinate 8,226,285 of NC_083465.1, read as the reverse complement.
TTATGTAGATGTCAGTTTTAGTGAAGCAGAAAGCATGTTATGCTTTGCTTTTGAGTAAAGCTCACCTGTTTGTTCCTGTAAAGTTTTTACAATCAAAGACACCAAACTCTTTGAAATTTCAATTTCTTTGTAGTTTTCTTCAAATGGATTAAAACAATTAATTGGTTGAGTCTTTAATGAGCCCTGAATTATTGTTTTTAGAGTAAGCATTGGAACAAATAGGTTGATGGTGGGAATTAATTTGGTCCTCCAAAGAATCCTCATGGGATGAAATTGCAGCTGGTGCGTTGAGGAATGTGCAAGTTTGAGCAATTTGCTGAACATAATATAAACATTATTAAGGTGCTTCCAAAAACCTCATATGTTACATACTGATGTCTACAAGCTTCAAGTTTAAACAAATAAATTAGAACTTAGATCCAGTATAATAACGTGTGCATCTGTGCATCTCTTTAAAAAAATGAAATCAACTGTTGACTGCTGGGATACTGTTCCTGGCAAATAAAACATTTCAGCATTTTCAGCATAATCTCATAATTTTTCTTGAGCACTCTGGCTCTCATGTCTCTGACTCTGGGTGACTCCTTCATTTTCCCCCACATCAATTTTGTATACTGTTTCTGTATGAATTATAGTAAAAATGTAAAAAATTATTCAATTAAAATAATTTAAAAATTCACATGTGCCATCATAAGACAAATTAAATATAAAATGTAGCATGAAAAGTTAATTGAATGGACTAAGGGAGCAGTTTACCTGGCATGGGATGAGTTGCTTATCCAAGGTAAGCCAGCAGCAGAAAGTTGTGGAGATGCTCCTCCAGTCTGCAGCATGACTAGGGTTGAGATAAGGACACTGAATGTTAGACACAAGCATAATGTGCAGCCTCAAAAAACTTTATTCAATGATTATTCAATTTCCTCTTTGGCTAGTGAAAGCTGGGAATGTCTCACTCATTCATTTTTAAACAAACCACATAAACACATACAGCTAAAATGTTGATATAAATCATATTTTATTATAAAATTATATTATAAATTTATTTTGACACTACCTTATGAAAGTCTTTGAACAGCATTGCATACACTAATTTTGGCAACAGAAGTGATGTCATTTCTTGGTCATAGACTGAACACAAAGAGTCACACGAATTAATTAACTGAAAACGTTTAATTAAATAATTTAAAAATTTGAATAATAACAGGGAGCTTTTGAGTTTTAAACAATTATTCATCTATTGTTACTATTTAGACAAAAATGTTTTTTAAGATAAAACTAATTAATCTGGATAACATGTATCTCACAGGTTGTGTGATTCTAATGTTTTAATCAATTCTATTGCTTTAGTCATCAAAACAATAAAAGAAGTAACTAACTACGAATACTTTAAAACAAACTAATCAAATACAACTCAAATCTTGTCTGAGTTGGATCTTGGAAAGAGAAAATGGAACATAAGAATTACTGAACATCCTGCAGCTAATACACTGAACAAGCTGAATATTTGCCATAATTAATGATTATGAACACTTGAATTAATATGGGATAAATCTAAAGATCTGAATTGAATTTTTGACATGCCTTTAGACAAGAAAAAAGCATTCTCTGAAAAAAATAACTGACAGAAAAATGTAACAAACAACAGCAGCAGCACAAAATTATTGGCAAAAAATGGAAAATTAATATTACCTTTGTACAGAGTGTATTTTTGTAATTGAATAAGTTAGCATAACCGATAATTGTTAACAGGCATATGAACACACTAGACAGCTGAGAAACATTGCAGATTAGCATAGCTATAAATACATTTTACATGTTTCTGTTAGGTTTACTATTAATATTAAATACATACATTAATTACTATTAATATATATACTGAGCTACTGCTTCCACTTTGTATGATCTTATAAAGTTAATAGAGTTCTTATAGAGAATCTGATCCTTAAACAATTCCCTGTGACCAGTGGCGTTATCATTATTTAGCTAAGATGTGCTATGGCTTTTTTCAAATAGCATATCATTTACCTAAATTGTTAGTCATTTACAGATATACAAATTAGTGAATTAAAGAATGCGTGGAAAAATTACATGTATTTTCTTTACTTTGAAATTTCCTTTTAGTGAGTAGTTCTACCAGACATTGAGTCCACAGGATCAGAATTTGCCAGTTTTTACCAGTCTTACTAGGCAAATACTTGGTTTTGTTGTTTTCTGCTTCCTGTTTCACATTCTCAACCATTTATCTCCTATTCTGCTTTCCTTTTTTCCATTCTTTTCATGGCAGATTGAGAGTGGATCTATTTGGAAGCAAGTGTATCAAGATTTGGGAATCCCTGTATTGAACTCCGCCGCTGGTTACAATGTCAAATGTGCCTACAGAAAGTATGTAGTCCAAGCTCTAGTCACCTGGATGTTTCACAGTTTCATAAACTTTCATTTATGTCTCATTTAACTTTTGCAACCAAAGTTAAGTTTAAAAGCTTTTCTTTGCTTTTTCAAGATAGACTTGTCCATGTTCCATAGGTATCTTTATGGTTTTGAGTACTACTGCACCTCAACGGGGATCAAATTCCGTATGGACCTCCCATTTAAAGCAACAGAGAAGCTGAGTTCTCACACAGATAGCAGTCTTGAAGGACCAGCAGCAAGAGCAAACAGTGTTGAATCAAAACCTGATGCAGAGATCTTACTAAGCACAAAAAATACTGTTAAGGTATAAACACCACATTTAACTGCCTTTCAGTTACAGTAGCAACACTGAAGAAATAGACCTTTTTGCAAAACGAGATGCCTGTGCAACAATGTTTCAGAAAGCTGATTAACTAAATTGTTATCCATATATTAATATGGATAATATAGACCGCTAAAAAGGAGTGCTCTCCAGGTAAACCAGCATTTTCAAATGGTCTCTGGAGATTAAATAATCCTGAGCACTATAAGTATATCTCAGAGAAACCTATTTATGTGTATTTATATAGTATACTATTAAAAACTAGTATACTGTTATATACTAGTAAATATAAGTATTTTATATTTATACTAGAGAGAAATTGAAAACATATAAGTCTCATACAAGTCTCATTTAGGACTATCGGACAGAAGGAAGAGGTGCTTCCCAGCGAGATACCCTAAACTCATTTGTGAACTCAAGAGAGTTATCTTAATGCCTCTTTTATAGGCAACTACTCTGTAATAATGTGATATAGATTACTAGCTTTAGCTAGCCACTTTCTTGTACTTTGATGTAGGTAAACGTGGCATGTCAGCAGACAAGTAAGCTAAGCCTGTTACAATCAAAGTTAGGATACCAACTTCCCTGATATGATAGTTAGCTATTTATTTGAAATGAAATTAGCACTGCAAAAAAACCTTGTACCAATTATTCCTTTTAATTGTCTACAAGCACAACAGCCTTGGCTTGGAAATGTACATTATAGTAATTTGTACAATTAAATCTTTATAATGAAAAGAAATTAAGTGCAACACACTCATGCATTTTGGGTGGATCTGGACTGTAGTTGGAGCGATGGTTGCACAAATCTATTTATTCATTCAATGAATGATTTACCATTACCTTATCTTGACATGTTAATGATGCGGTAAAATATTTTTGAGTTGTCTACCAGAACCAGATTTTTTTCTAAAAATGGAAGAATGGTAATGATGACTTTGCTAACATTTTATAAACACCATCAGTGTGCAATTAATGTGAGATTGTTATTTGGGACATACATATTCAGCTACACTATGCGTTAAATGACTACAAATAATCATTTGGAACTGTCATTAAATATATCAGGGGATTCAAACCCTTAAATTAAGACCATATATGTCAGAATTTTGCAAATGTCTGTTTTGTAAACTTACTTTTAGGAGAGGAAATCAGAAGAAACAGGACTTTTTAGGAACAAAGTAAACATCAGAAGCCCAAAGGAAGAAGACAGGATAAATAGTGACAAGGAAGACAATGGTATTGATAAAGAGCCCCACAAGCTTAAAGCTGAAGAAGCTGCACCAACAGAAGATCCATGCACAGACAACTTAAATGTGGATCCAAGTAAGGACCAGAAAAAGGAACTGTTACGGTAGGTGTAACTTAAGGTGTAACTCCATGCTACACTGTGTAGGTGTAACCAAAGGTGTAACTCCAGGTTATGCTGCACTTCATGATTGTAATTCAAATAGGAGATTTAAAAATTGCACAACTAGAACAGAGCAAACAAATGAAAAAGGCACTGTACTATAAAAATATGCTGCTATACTCTTACCAAAAGCAAAATTACAAGTGATTATTCATTAAAAATAAGTTAAAGTAATATAACATGTTGAAAGATGATGTAGTTAGTTCTAAGAAATACATTAAAGAATACTTAACTCCCTTGTATGTAGCAATATATAGTCAGGTTAGAAAGTATTAAGTTAAAGTTTCCTGTATGTTTTAGGACCAGTCGTGTCATTGCTCAGTGGTGTAAATTTCATATTCCACCATGCACGTTTTACTAAGTGATTCGGCTATATTTGTGATTGTGTAGCTGTTTTTTTTTCTCTTTAAGACTGTTAAAACTAATCTAATCTAATGCTAAACAACCCATCATCCCTATAAGCTGGTCAAAAACATCATGGGTTGACCAGCTTATGTAGCATGTCTTTTAAAACTTCATTTTGCCTTGCTTTTGCCTTGCCTATTTTAAAAAAGGCAGTAGAACTTCTGTCAGGGGTTACCATCACCTATCCTCTGAATGATGACTTCTCTTAACTGCCTCACTTTTATCTCTAAACTTGTTGAGAATATGAGCGTGGTTGTCTTCAGTGAGTGTGTTCATACACTGATCTCATTTTGTTTTGAAATCTGAAGTCTGAAATAACATAGCAGAGTTAAAATGTGCCAGCTTGTCTTAGGAATGTTATACAGTCATGTTCTGAGGATGTCTGTTGGTTTTGCGCTCTGTTAGATTTCTTTGCTGTTGTTATTGCACCACTTGATATTTAAGAGAGGAAATTAATGATGTTTTGAAGCAGCTTGTGTAGCTGTCCCTTTTTAGTTAGCTTCTTTGGTATAACTGTCTTAGGTTTCATGATTATTTGGAAACATAATTGCAGTTTAAGCACTATGAGAAGATTCCAGTCAAGCAGAAATTTATTTGAGTTTGAAATAATCCATAATCCAGGGTCCTGCCTAACACCTTCTAACTTGTTGCTGCTAGGGTGTGGAACAACTAGAAATAAGTATTTGTGTGTGCGTGCGTGCGCATGTGTGTGTGTGTTTCAGCAGTTTTTACAGGGACAGTAGTGCACTGTAGTTATACAGTCTGCCTTGGCTAATTTGCTATCTAATATGATTGTGAAATGCAGTGTTATGCCAATATGATAAGGCTATACATTCTTTTAATAATCTCTACAAGCAAAGTTGCTACTCTGCTCATCATACACCAACAACTTAAACATCTGTGCCTCACCCCATCTATAACAAAACAGAAAAAATGACATCAAAAATACAACCAATTTTAATATGTAGTTATTTTATCTAAAGCATAAATCAACATTCAGAAAACAAGTGGGAACAATTAAGTACAGTCTATAATGTACATTTTCTGTATGCCCTGTGCATATGGCCAGATATCTCCGTCTTCATCTCACCAGTTACAATAAAAATAATACTGTTACAGAACTTTTATGGTTTGTTTAGATATGAAATTCACTTAAATTACTATAAAATTAATACTTGTTAATTTTTTAATGTGCTGAACATAAACATTTAAAGTACTTAGGGAGGTTGGTAGGACATATGATGTAACTGTTGGGTTTTCCAAGATTAATCATCTGACCTTGGGCTGGCAATTGACTGGGGCAGCCACTCCTGGAAATATAGGCAGCGCTCTTTTTAAACAATCATTCTCATTCACACTTGGGTATACATGTTAATCTTGTTCAGTTTAGCTCTGTTACTTTTTCCCTGCCTGGTATCTAAATGTTGGTTAAATTAGAGGAAAAGATGAATATATAATGAATATATTTTGTTATTTTGTCATCTGAGGTTAGTTGTTAGTTTATATGGATTAATAAAAATCAACCAGTTGTTATTTAGCATGATGAATAAAAACGGAACTGAAGGATGGTATACTTTATTTTCCTATGATTTTAGTTGTTCTACTTATTGTGTAACCATTGCATTAATTTCTAATAAGAAACTTTTCATTCAAAATTATATTTTTAGTTCACAACTTGAGTGAAAAGCATAATACAGTGATGCCTCGAGATACGAGTTTAATTCGTTCCGTGACTTTGCTCGTATCTCAAATTGCTCGTATCTCAAAACAATTTTCCCCGTTTAAATGAATTGAAATCCCATTAATCTGTTCCAGCTCGCAAAATTCCACTGCAGTTGTTTTGTTTGTGTTTTGAATATGAAAAATGTACAGTACCTGTATTTATAAAATGACAAATATTGTATAAAAACATACAGTAATAAAAGAGAATGTTAAAATAAATAAACTGGTTTTACTTTACGGAAGATGCGCACGGAATTTGAGGGAGGATTAAACAGGAGGATTTTGTCTCGTACGTACACTTTCGCTTTCGTTCACTTACTCGCTACTGTACACTCTTAATGCTACTTTACACTTAAATGGAACTTAACTAAACTTCACTAAAATTAACAAACTTAAATCAAGCATCGCGTTAGTTCTGACAGGCCACGTCGTCAAGCCTGCATCAGCTGTTAATCAGCTGTCCACGACGCGCACCAATCCGGTTACGACATCCATATTACACGACAATTTAAATTCCCATTCATAGAGCCGCTCTGCTGCTGCGATTTAAACTCCCGACTCCACCATGCCGGAACCTGTGTTCGTTGTACCAGTTTACATCATAAATCTCCACATATTTTTCTCCCTCTCTCTCTCTAATTATTTATTTATCAATTCATTCATTTGTTACTTTCCAAAAACGCATAAGCAAACATATGTAACACTATGCATGATTAGTGGTCCTGTTATACGGGGGGTTTATTCTATTTTCGCTGCTTTCTCCGCTCTGTCCATGCATGCAGACGGGCGCGTGAATTTATGCCCAGAACAGAACCATACCACCAACACTAACTGTATGCATATCATCTAATAAATTCTCTTTTGACAAAGTGGTCCTGACAGAACTGAAATTCTCTTAACTGAACTAATTGCTACAATTTCTGTTTTCTTTACATTCATTTTGCTTAATTTTCTTCATCGCTTTTCTCTTCACTTGTTTTTGCCTTTTTTGTCACTCTTTCCTCACTAACATCTGCCGGTCGTTTTAATAAATACCTGTCCGGTCGGCATATCAGATGCGGTGTAGTCGTACAAGTAAAAAAAAATTTAACGGATCCGAAAATTACGGATCCTCAGATGGTCGGCACCTCACGCAGCACCTTTGCGATTCTCCATAGGAAATTAATGACTTCCTGTTTATCGGCCGTCATTTGTCGTGTGCAGTGGAAATGCGGCTTTAACCGAGTGAGACGCGGGAAGCTGAGGCGGGGGAAACAGAGCACACGTGGTTGTTGGGGATCTTTGTTTCGGCGGCAGCGGTTCGGATGCTCGTATCTCAAAAATTTGGTCGAATCACAGCTCGTATCTCAAAAAATTCGTATGTCAGAGCACTCGTATCTCGAGGCATCACTGTAGTTGAAATACTGTTTTTCCATGAATCCAGTTTAGATCAAATCATTTGGAATGTCACTTGAACACATGCTTCAGTAGAAGAGATTAGGTTTGAAGAAAATCTGTACAAAGCAGCTAACATGGTAAAGATTCCAAATTTGCTTACATTTTAATAGGGTCTAGATAATTCTGCTGAATCTTAAATATTAAATATTCAAGATATATACCTCCTTTGTATTACATTTACAGCATTTAGTAGACGCCCTTATCCAGAGTGACTTATATTTTTATCTAATTTTTATACAACTGAGCAATTGAGGGTTAAGGGCCTTGCTCAGGGGCCCAGCAGTGGGAACCTGGTGGTAGGAATCGAACTCACAAACTTGCGATTGGTAGCCCAACACCTTAACCACTAGGCTACCACATCCCTATTAAATATCTAAAACAAATTAAAACATTTTATTTATTTACAATTTTATTTGGGACAAAAAACTCAGATTTAATGTGGTCTTAAACTATTGGATCACACTGTATATACATGAGGATGGATATAAACAAAAGATATAAATGGTCTAAAAAAAACTGGTGGCCTTAAACCTTCTTTGTGGTATAACAAAGTTTAGTTTGACACCTAAGCCTTTATTTCAAGTCCCTAATTAATAGCATATTTTTTCCATATCAAGTAGAAGAGAAAAGTTCTCACTTAATATTGAGGAAAAAGCCTATGGAAAACACACTTATTATGTTTTAGAAATTAATTTGTAATTTTTAAAACAAATATCAACAGAAGCCTAAATATATGTTAGTCTGCAGTTTAAAAAGGGTGTTTACAGATTTTAATGAACAGTTGGACTAATTTGAGGGAACCATAGCCCCAACAAGAGCTGTCAGTTGAAACAATGAAAAGGATTATAAAACAAATAAGTATGTTTAGCATTCAGTAAATTGTGTCAAATCTGGAATTTGTTTATTTCAAAGTAAAAATATCTGGGTGAACATGGCTTAGATTCGAAGCCTGATTATCCTGTTCTGTAATATTAAATACTGTAGCGGGACATGGTACAGTACAATCTGAAACAAGCATTAAGTCATTGGCCACTAATACGATCTCATCACATAGCATGACCTACCCTAAGAATAGTACATAATAATATGATTTTAAGGCATAGCTTATAACAATGTCTATTGTAGCAGAAAGTTTTGAGCATAGACTAACAAAACTGTTGAACATTTTTGTTTCATGCTGCTCTAGACAGATATATCTTACACATCTTACACATTTAGTATGAAATCTCTTAACATTTTACAGGATGACATGGAATCTGCCAGCTATTGATGCTTGGGTCTGCCACCTACAATTTTAGCACCATCTCACTTTGCAGTTTGCACACTGCTACGGCAACTTGTTTGCGCACACACATGCGCACACACACACACACACACACACACACACACACACGAACAGCCCCACACAAATGCACAAACACAATGTGAGTGGTCTCTCCAGGCATAACACAAGGCTGGAGTAGCTATTTGTTTCCATTTACTGTAGATCAAATAGATGCCACACTTAAAAAATCATTTGAAAACCAAAATGAAAAATGTAATTGATTTAAGCTAAATCAGCTGTGGGTAAATTGCAAGATTCACATGGAAATAATGCATCCTGTGCATAACCTTGAGCTGTAAAAGCTGAAGCTCAGAATTAAAAGTGCATTAATGAATCTGTAGACCCTTTGCACTAACATCAGATGCTTTAGAAAGGTGTTGGTTGAAGATTATAATACAGGTGGTTATTTGGCAGATTCTATTAATCTGAAAATTTCTCTTTTATGTAATGACAAACCTGAAGATAAAAAATAAATGTAACTGGCGATCAGAGTAAAGTAATAGAGTAGATTAACAGAGTCTGTGATTAAATTGAGTTTGAGTGACTCAAGCAAGCAAAAGCTGAATAATAATAATAATAATAATACAGCAAAGGATGAAATAAATTTAAGGCTATAGGATATTTATATTCAACCTGGTGATCGTACTGTAGAAGCTGTTGGCTCAGTTTTTTAAGAGGGTGGACATGGGTTCTTGTCTTTATTATGGGGCAGGCTTAGGGAAAGGAAGTGCTGAACTGTCTTTCTTGCAGGAATGACAGCAGTCAGGAGTGGGAGGAAGGGGAAGAGTTTGAGTGTTACCCCCCTGGGATGAAGGTGCAGGTGAGGTATGGGCGAGGTCGCAATCAGAAGACGTACGAAGCCACTGTGAAAGAGTCAGACCTGGAGGGGGGAGAGGTGCTCTACCTGGTACACTACTGTGGCTGGAATGTCAGGTAAGGCAGGACCCTGGGAACTCCTTATGTTTTGCAAAAAAAAAAGTGGTCGCTTCTGAGAAAAGGATACAATTTCTAGTTCTACCGTGATGTCTTTGTGTCTGACATATCTAGCTCATTTTCAAAGCATCTTTCTTAGCGTGTGGCTTGTGTAGAATTGCAGCTTGGCCATCTAGTGGTTGATGAAGTCAGATGTGTTTCTGACATTTAATTAAATGGAGTGCTGGCATTTTTATTATCAATAGGATGAACTTGTCTGGAAAACAAATGCTCAGAGACCATTTGAAGTTATGGAAATGAAACCCCATCATGACTGCTGTCTGTTTCTGATGGATTAGCATTTTTAGTAATAAGTACTAGTGTTGGAGAAAACTAATTCCTTTACATAGTATGGGCAGGTGAACTAGGTTTTGTAACAGGGTCACTCATTTTACTGATAACGTTTTCCACAGTGCACGTAGGTCTTTACAGGTTTAGAGCAGGTTTATTTGTACAATATTGTTGACTGAACGCAAAAATTAAGGAATAATCAGAATCATTTTTTTTTTTTTTCAGGACAAAACTCTACTTAATACTTCATATACAGTATAAGTTAAATAAGCTGTCATATTTGTATTCATAAAGCTGAACATTTTCAGTACAATTGTACTGCCAACCTCATCGTAACCATAAATATGATGCTGTATTTTGAGAACTATTTGATCCTTCAGTGTTAATGTTATATTAACAGTTGTAACTAGGGTTGCATCAATACAGGCATATGGTATATAATTCCATGTTAATTAACTTGAACTCATAATATATGTGCTAATACTAACAATGATACTGTGTGTTTTAACATGAATTGCCAGAGACCTTGACTTATTTCATACTTTACTTACAGTTGTACAGAAAGGCTGTTTTGAGTTAAAAGAAATGTGCTTGACACATTTGTAAAACATGATTGATTAATTATAGGCCAATTTACATTAGACACATTGTCTCAAAAATCACACTTTCAGCACACTGAAAGATGTCATGCTTATGCAACCTGTAGTTGCAGAGAAAAGTTTTTGTATGATTTGAAAATCATTTCACACCAACATGGGGCAACAAAATAAAGACAAACAATTATCTCACTGTCTCAGGTCATGTTTTTTGGTAAACATTTTGTAATTGCAGCTTGCAGATCTGCAGTCATAAAACAGGCTTAGAAATAAAGATTCTGCAGATTCTGGTGTGGTGGGTGGCCTTTGAACAATGCACATTCAGAATTAGCACCTAATTCATGACAGCTGGGCAAAAAATATAGAATTAGGGAAGAAGAACTTATTAACCAGAACTTAATAACCATGAAATAGTGGCTGTATCACTCAAAACAAAAACAAAAAAGAACTTAAGGCAGAAATGTAAATTCAGTTAAACACTTAACTGATATTAATGGTTGATTAAAAAGAATCTAAAACAAATTAAAAGTTTGTCAGTCCACACTGGTTGCATATGAGCTGCTGGAAATATAGCTCATATTTATCAAGTGTGGGATGACTGAAGTCTTAACATGACTCTTATAAGTAGCTGAATCTGGTATTGGAAATTTTCAAAAATGTGCACTCATTCTTAATAAGAAAAAAGTTGTAACCATACACATCTAGTTTTCACAGCTTGATTGTGTAATTATGTCATGTTTTTTAGATTAGCTGAAATGTAGTGCAAAATAACAACTTCTTTCTCACATAACTTCTTTCTCAAAGGTACGATGAGTGGATTAAAGCTGACAAGATAGTCCGACCAGCTAATAAGAATGTTCCCAAAATAAAGCACAGGAAAAAAATAAAGGTAAAAACAGCTAATGCATATGTTTCCTTCTTAAAATTATTTTTCAAATAAAATTAAATGAAGGAATTGGGACAAATTGAAAGGATTGGGACTTTCTTTATTTTTTAGACCAAAACTGAAAGAGAAAGAGTCCAAATAGAGAGTTTAAATGACAGAGAGGACCTTTCTCCTACAAACAGTCGCATCAACCGATCCTCCAAACTCATCTCTGGCAGTGATGTTTTTTCCAAAATGGATGAATTTAAGGATGCAGGTGGCCAGAAGAGTCCTGTTAAATCTTTCAGGAGCACCTCCAATCTCAATGGCCTCCAAGGTAATTTCTTTTATGCTGGTAATCATTTGCATTACATGCTTTATTTAACTTTCAATATTTCAGTCACCTACATTTAATATGAATATTACTTTGACCACCTGGCATCATGGGTAGGCTAAACAGGAATAGCATGTCCTGACAAGGAAACCAATTTGCTTGAATGTAAGGACAATAGAAGTAACAAATTAAATTTTATGCCAACCAGAATTATTCACTGAAAATATTGCTACAGGAAAATAAACAGAAATAAAGCTTATTCTGTAAGTGATATTTTTGATATTGTGTAGTTATTTAAATATAATGTTCTTGCGTTGTATTCATCAAAATGTCTTTTTCAGCACCCATTACAAAATTTATATTTTTCTTAGCGACACAACCAAGTTTCACAAAATTTGCCCAAAACTATTAGGACATAGAGATAGAGACAACAAAGCACTTAAGTAATTAATTCTGGATAAAGACATATGTTAACTACTGTGAACATAAACAAATGAGCAATTTAAACTTGGCAGTCTAACCCTAACTTTTACATTAGTTAGTTTTTGTATGCATAAATCTACATATGCATGGAAGAAAAAAAATTATTTTCTTAAATACTAAATTATTTTGTAAATGCTTTATTTCATTTTATACAATCAGTTTTGCTGATTTTTATTATGAATGGCAATAATTCTGGAGGGCACTGTATATCTAGGTGTAAGGCTGTGAATATACATACAAGTGGTTCACCCACCAGTCACCTTATGTTGCTTGCAGCTCACAGTTGATACAAACTAGATGTCCTATAACCGGGGTCTCATTTATCAAAATATATGTGTGTCTTAGAGCTGCCTGTATGCACAAGGAAATTTGTACATCACACAGCTGTGTGCATTTATTGAGATGCACCTGTATGTGCATTCTGTTTCCCCAATTACTGTACATTTAGAATTTCAAAAATAACATGAACATTTGTATTTTTTCTTTGAAAGTTTGACGTGATTATTGGGAATTACCAATACAAAAAAAATTGACTAATTCGTTCCTTACTCTCAGCACAAGCATTCTAAGCTTTCAGTGATACCTAAAGACAAAAATCTGCTTGTGCCAAATTTCAAAAAAGGCATACTCAAAATGTATCTTCAATATTATCTATTGGCATGTTATGAGCATGACTCCGTATAATGATGTTAGAATTGACAGTAAGAGGAATGGAAGATCCTCATAATCAGTTTACCCACTATTACACTTTTTCTCCAACTAAGGATTTCTGCAAACACATGGTCAGGAGTGTGTGGAAGTATACATACATCCTTGCACATAAGCCAAATTTGATTAAACCAATTCAATACAGAGAAACATGTATGCACATGGTTTACTTATGCATAGCTGATAAATGAGGCCCTTGGTCTTTGGTGAACCACAACATCCGCAACATCACTTCACAACAGAGCCACCATTGTTGCGTCTCCCCTATGAAGGCAGTAGCCTGTCTTTACTGTCACTGTTACCCACTTTGTGTGTTTTTGTGTCTGTGTTCGTACATTAGCGCCAGAGAACTCAGCAGATTACAGCAACCATGAGCAGGATGGGGAAGGTGGCTTTAATGATGACAGTCCAGCAGGTCAGCTAAGCCTTCAAAGAAGACCTTCTCCAGAAAGCATTTATGCAGCCCTAAAATGGGAGCGCGAGCCTTCCAGTGATGGACACAAAGCTTCAGTGAGTATGGGTGCCACAGAGGTATCATTCAGCCAGCACAGTCCAGAAACAAATAAACAGTTAGTAACAGAGGGGAAGGAGTTAAGCACCAGGAGAAGAAAAGTTGATGGAACTTCTGAGCGTACACACAAAATCCTATGCAAAGGCAAAACCAGGGGCAGCAAGTTAAGCGATTGGCTATCAGAGAGTTCACTTATCAAGCTGAAAGACAGAAACATTGGTCCTCGGGAAGCAGACATGCATTCCAGCAGTAGTTCTGAGGATGAGGAGGAACCGCTTATTGAATCCCAGGCCAAAGAAGAGCTACTAATACACCACAAATCTAAGGGTATATCCTCAAGGAAGTATAATGGCCTGAAGGAAAAGGTCAAGGGTTGTCAGTCTTCAACTTTCTGGGAAATCCCTGACAAGCGAGCTAAAATGACATCTGGAATAGATGACAGGACACCTGGCTGCCGTACAAAAGGCCAGAAGGATGTATGGTCTAGTATTCAGGCTCAGTGGCCTAAGAAAACCCTGAAAGAGCTGTTTTCTGATTCAGACACTGAAGCTGCAAATTCTCCCTCTCCAGAAGTTGTGGGCCTAAGCGAACCTGACCCTGAGCCTGAGCAAAAAAGTGAAAAACCAGAGGAGCCAGAGCAGAGCCCAGAGAAGAACCAAGAGTATCCCAGCAGTGGAAGCAACTCCATCCTCAACACACCTCCCACCACACCAGAGCCTGCTGAATTTTTGCATGAGATGCACTCATCCTCACAACCCCCCCAGAGGTCTGTCCTGACATCCTGCTCTCCAGCCACATGCTCTTCTGTTTGCCCTTTGATAGAAGAGTGTGTTGGTGGGCGATGTGAGTCTGACACTAGTACAGTGGAGATGGACATTGTGAGCTGTGAGTTTCACATGCTACCTCAGGAAGAGCAGTTAGAATCCCCATCCAAAGCTTTTGATGCTAATCTCTCCAGCAACAGCAGCTGTAGCTTGAGTTTGAGCAGCAGCAGTCAGAAGGAGAGTGAGCAGAAATCCAAAGGTAGGCAATAAATTGATTTTTTTATACATAATTTTCTTTTGGTAGCATTGCTGCCTCATGAAGTCCTGGGTTTTATTTTGTTCAGTGTTGAACCTTTTAATGGGATTCTTCCAGGTTTTCCAGTTTCCTCCCACTGTTCAAAGCCTGCCAGTAGTTGATTGGCAATGTTGAATTGGTTGTAGTTGGCAATGATTTGTGTGGTAGTGTGTGTCCTCATTGTGCCCTGCGAAGAACTATTTTGTGTCCAGTGCGGGCAAGATTGACTTTAGATGACCCTGGTCAGGACAGTGCAGATAATAAATGAAGGAATTAATTAATTAAGAAATAACACATTTTGCCCATTACTGTTATACAGATTGTTTACTTTAAATTACTCTATAAACTACTGCAATAACCCTCCATTTAGTCTTAAAAATATTGAACATGTAACAAGCAACCTTATCGTTGCTTCTTTCTTGCTTGCTGGTTCATTACTTAGTCTCATCATCCAATCAGAAGCGGCATAAAGACTCCCAGGGTGGTGGAGCATCAAAGAAACACAAACAAAGTCACAAGAACTTGAACTTGCATCCCAAAAAGAACCACAAAACAGGTAAAATAAAAAAAGTTTGTTGTGTATGCTCTGAATACTCTGCAACAGCGAGGGGGAAAATAATTTAATGGGAAAGATTACACATTGGGGTCAGGACCAATTCGGGTATTTCAGTTATGTAAAAACAAATTATGTTTCAGGCAGGTATATAAAATACTTGTTACTCTCTAGCCAACAGCAGTGACAGTGAGGACCAATGTCTCAATGAGAGTGTTGCCAAATCGCTTATGCCCAAGAGTAGCACACAGGACATGAAGAACATAACTCCACCCAAGGGCTCTGCTCGGACACCCCCACTCAATAAATACCACAAAAATGGGGACTCTGAGCATCTGAATCCCAAAGAACAACATGGCAGCATGCAAGGTTCCCATACTTACAAGTGGAGTTTTCAGATGTGTGAGTATTTAAAGCAGTTCAATAATCATTAAAGAAGTGAATGAAATCTCTCCATAACTTGGTGAATTCTTTCATCAGATTTTACTGTTAAATACCTTTAAATATTTCGCCTTATTTCTCTTTCAAATCTGCTTTTCTAGCCGATTTGGAAAAGATGAGTAGCCTAGAGAAGATCACATTCCTTCAGAAGAAATTGCAGGACATCAGGAATCACTATCTCTTGCTCAAATCTGAAGTGGCCTCCATCGATAGAAGACGAAAACGTATGAAGAAAAAGGAGCGGGAAAGTAAGTTTTCAATTCACAAAATTTACTGAGATTACAGAGTAGAATATTAATGTATTTACAAATCTATTTTTTCTGAACCTTGTGAACCTTTTATGAACATTGGGTCAAAAGTATTGAGTCATTGAAAAGACATTGTATGGTTATTATATGAGCCTGAAGTCTGTGATCTAATAACATCAACAGGCTATGGTTATTTGGTAGCCTACTGAGGCCTGTAATTCACATCAAGCTGTAGTCATGGGTTTTTAATCATTTTCCTGATGTAATGGTTATTCCTCCAGAGATTTAAGGAATGTAACAGTTTAAACACTTATTCAAATTACATAATTAAGTATATGGGTGTTGCTGTTAGGTGGAACACCCATATTGAGTTTGAGAAGTTTGAGAAGGTGCGGGTGTTGGCAATGGTGCTGGAGGCAGTGGCAGGTGAGGGAGGAGTGCAAGTGGTGCTGGAAGGTAGCAAGGCAGACCCCATGAGTGCTGCATAGACTATGCAGGTGTGGGCAGCATTGTCATTCCAGTCTTTAGCCAGTTCTGTGTTCGAGAGCAGATATCAGAAAAGTATGAGATTGAGCAGACACATTTACCTTAGCTCCAGTTGCTGGCACTGGTCACAGCTTACAAATGATACTCAACCTCTTTATTAAAAATCTAATTTAATATGGAAAAAAGGATGATATATATAACCTGCTGGTTAAGAATGCAAAGCACAAGAAAGAAACTTCTTTAATGACATTGCTTGTAGGCATGGCTTACTCCCCCAACTCTTTAAAAACCTAAAAGAATCCAAGTTTTTCCCTCTTCTTTGGTCCCAATAAGTTGGGTAGAATCCAGTGATTTCGATTTATTTCGAGGGATTAGATTTCAAAAATTTGTATGGAAAAATTATTTTCTCAACACTTCATTACAAATATGTTTACTTTTTTAAAATGATTAATGTTCAGGAACTGTAAAATACAGGCTTTGCAGGTGTAGTGAAATACATAAGTAGTAATTAAACAAAATCTATTTAGTTCTAGGACACCATAACAAATAATTTTCAAGTGTGTTCCTGTGAAATACACACACTTCCAATATATATCCATCAAACTGTTTACATGCTGTTTTGCACACTTTTTTTTTTTTGCTCTTTGCACTCTTACATTTCAGTCAATTGCTGTTTTGCACCATCCTTTACAATATCTCAGGTAACTTCTGCTATAATACTGTGTTCATTCCAGTATTTCTGCACTTGCAATAACCTACAGTATTTACACTGGTCGGTGCCATTTCTGTTTATTGTCTTTTGTCTATTGTCTTTTGTGTATTGTCTTGTATTTTTTGTTTGCACTGTCTTTTGTCCTGCACTGTCTTGTTTGTCTTCTCCTGCACCTGTTTGCACCAGGTTGCACAGATGCACTTTGTGTCTAGGATTACTTACTAAGTCCTTAGCTTTGTTTTATGTAGCATCATGGTGCTGGAGAAACATTGTCTCATTTCACTGTGTACTCCAAAAGCTAGATATGGTTGAAAAGACAATAAAAGCTTCTTGACTTGACTTGACTTGAAAGCAGTTGGAGTGGTCCAAGCTTAAATATTAATCCTCTTCGAGGATGAAATCATGGTGGTCAAATTTCATCAAGGACGAAATCCTGGTGCACTGTGAATTATCCCCTATGAACACGACAGCAGAGTTTCACAACTGTACTCAACCACCACTCCCCCAAATGGATGCCCTGCTGAGGATCAGTGCACTCCTAGTGGGCCTCCTCCCCAAGCTCTCGGTATCACTGGCCAGGTAATAGCGAATCCGTTGGAGTGCCCTCCCAGAAAAGCTAGGTAAAGAAAGCAAGAGCTCAAGCTTCCCCAAGTGGGAAGTTGGGTGAACTGGTAGAGCACATCAATCTGGCTCTTAAGCAGATGCTTTGGAGGGTGGTGGACAAGAAAGGATGAAACTAAGTCCTCTTTCTTCCCTATGTCCTCATTGCCATATGAGAGATGCCTCAAGCCTCTACCTCATTAACCACATTGTAACTGATTTTTGGACGCCAACCTTAGGGAATGCTGGACGTGACTAATGAAACATGGGAGGAGCAGCCCACTCCATTCTGCTCCCTCATCAGCTATGTTCAGAAAATGCAGGAAAGGACTGACAGAGTGGTTCCAATCACCTGGGAGCATATGGAGGCCACTCAGTGGGCCTACAACTGCCCAGCCACCATGTGAGTTTAACCCAGGAGATCAGGTCCTCCTTCTGGTACAAGTTCCTGGCAAGCTGGCATTGCCTGTACAGTCCTCGAGAGGGTGGGACCGGTAAACTATCATCTGCAGCAACCTAGGTAAGCATGCAGACAGTCCTCGAGAGGGTGGGACTGGTAAACTGTCATCTGCAGCAACCTAGGTAAGCATGCAGACAGTCCTCGAGAGGGTGGGACTGGTAAACTGTCATGCCTTCTTTTGAACTAATGTTGTGTGAGCTGTATGGTCTGGTCTTTATAAGCAATCAGGTCTGTGCTGAACTCAGAGTTTACGATGACCCATAAGTTCCTCAGGAGCTCTCGGTTGCACTATTATAAACTGTTGTAGAAGGGACATTATTTACATTTACACTATTTACTGTAGAGTGTCACCCAAATGAGTATGGGTTCCCTTCAGAGCCTGGTTCCTCTCAAGGTTTCTTCCTCATATCATCTCAGGGAGATTTTCCTTGCCGCCGTCACCTCCGGCTTGCTCATTAGGTATGGGGATAGAGATATGTTTCCGTACTTCTGTAACGCTGCTTTGAGACAATGGGAAATTGTTAAAAGTGCTATACAAATAAAGTGAATTGAATTGAACTATTATCTGCAGCAACCTAGGTGGTTCAGGTCCAAAAAAAAATATCAAAACCCGTCGGTATGAAACAGTTTCATACAGGGGGTGAGAGTCGTTCTCCAGCAATGATGATAGTTTTGCTACCATCCTCCTTTGTCCCACTTCCTGTACAGTGTCCAGAGGAATCCCCAGGACTGAGCTGGCGGTTATTGGCAGGTGGCCTTGGCCCCCGATGCAAATCAAAAACTGACTTCAGCATGGCTAGCAATTAGCCATGCTGGCCTGCAAATAGCAATGAGGCCTGAAGTCGATGAGAAGAGGTTCATGAAGTGGCAGTACCGGGTTCTACCCCTTTAGCCTGAATGGGGCACCTACAACCTTTCAAAGACTAATGGACATTGTGCTCAGACCCCGCCAACTATTTGCAGCAAATTACCTGGATGATGTAACTACACACCCCTCCATTTGTCCTCCATGGGAATGCAAAATGATTGTCCCACAGCTACTGCCTTTGGTCCCAGTGCTTGCTAAATGGAGGGTTCAAACAGGGGAGAAACTGCTCCTTGCCTCAACATTGCTCTGGTGCTGGAAAAAACAGCCCCATTTCAGCACCACCAGAGCATGCCAAAAGATTGCTGTCCAATCAGGCATGCCACCAAAGCTTCTTCACAGCTTCTAGGAGAAAATCGCTGGAGGGAATGTGGCTCAACAATGCTGGGACGGTAAGACTTGAGTTCCAAGCTGCATTTCTAATGTACCACTGGAGCTAAAACATTGTGTCATTAAGGAAGTTTCTGTCTTGTGCTTTGCATTCTCAGCAAGCAGGTTATCTATATCATCCTGTTTTTGATATGAAATTTGATTTTTTTATACAGAGGTTGCATATCATTTGTGAGCTGTGACCAGTGCCAGCAACTGGAGCTAAGGTGAATGTGTCTGCTCTGTCTCATGCATTTCTGGTATCTGCTTTACCTGTCCAGACTGGGTGTCACCAGACTCCTAGACTATATTTCTTTCTGTCTTTGGGGCCGGTGAGAAAGCTTAAAGAGTAGAGGGAACGTCTTGCATTATTCCAAAAAACATCACACACATTTCAAAACCACAATACCATCAATAGATTTGAGACTCAACACTGTAACTATTGGAAAGTTGACAAAAATATCTCCAAAGCCATGTCCCTGCGGACTCACCTACTAAAGTATTGTAGAGAGAATGAGAAAGATAGAGAGAGAGTGTTCACAGCAATTTTTGCTTGATGAAGCCTAGCTGCTGAAATGAAAGGTGAATGTTACATTATAAGTTATAGAAGAAATATCACTAAGACATGAAATTTTACACAGCAGCAACTGAGCAATAAACATTAAAGTCTTTTTATTTCCTAAAATATGGAGATCATGTATAGAAAGGATGTGATTGCTACAATATAAACCCATTACAGACATAAATAGGTTCAAATTATAGCTGACATTTTGCACAAAACTGATGTATTGTCACTGTGTACTGCTTTACTGTTGTACTGTATCTCTTAAATATTAGTTATATCAGTATTCTGTCTCTAATTGCTTTGCAAGTGCAGCAACATTTAAACTTGACTATTTTGAAATATGCAGGTGCAGCAGCAGCATTGTACTCGTCTTCATCCTCACCGTCATCTAGCTCTCTTACAGCAGCTGTTATGTTGACTCTAGCTGAGCCCACAGTCTCAGGCTCCTCACAGAATTCTGGGTTCTCGCTGGAGTGCAGGTGACGGGAACAGTCCTCTCACAGCACATGGCACTTCATTACCCAAATAAGCCTCTGGCATTCCCCATACTATGTGACGGAACCAATTCTAATTAATAGTTAACTCATGTAACAACCTGAGGCACAAATATCTAAGAGGATTAAAAATAGAGCCAGACAACAGAAAGCACTATTTTCTATTGACAACTGTTTCCTCTGCAAGCTAAATGCACTCCTGTACTTTTTCCTGATAAATTTCGTGGAATAGGTTGTCAGAAAGAATAATATTTTTACATGTTTTATGTTTGAGCAATAAACATGCCATGTAGATATAGGTATATCCTTTCTGTGAAGTGACAGTACTGCATTTATAGACTGGAATAACAGTTGTTTAGTTATTTGTGTCTGTTTATTAAGACAAGAATGTCTTTCAGCCCTGCATTTATAGATTAAATCAATTGTGGTGCTCTGTAAAAATGTCTCACGCTCTTATGCAAAGCGCTTTACCTTTATGTTTCCTTGAAAATGTTCCTACTTTTGGTCTGCCATTCCCTAACCAGGAAAAGGCTTGCAGTGATGTAGATCTTTATTTATAACGAAAAATATGTATGTGTAAAATTCTGAAGTTGCTGCCAGTGTTTCCCCATTGTTCTATAACTTTGCAGGTCTATACTGGGTGGCACTGTTATGGAATCATATGCCTTGGTAATACATTTGTATATTGAGAGGTGTGTTTTGAGGTGACCTATTTAATATCTTACACTGTTAATAATATGCTACTTTTTGTACAGTTTATACTTTAACTCTATTGTCTGTGTATGATTGTGATTAAAAAAACTTTTTTGTTTGTCATTACAATAGCTTTTTGTGGCACAGTTTTTAGTTTCAGATTTTATTTTCATATTGTCATAAATTCTTTTTCCTTCATGTTTTGCCTTTATCATATTTTAGTTTAAATTGTGCTTGGCTTTTTAATGTGATTTTAAAACTATTTTTTAGTCTGTACATGAACTGTAAAATTCTAATACCATGTATAACAGAGTGTGAATGTGACAAATTCAAATGTATTTATTAGGTACATCTAATGATGGACATTGTGTAATTTATTGTACAAATGTAAGCAGCAAAACACCAGTTTTAAATAAATACCAATAGTTTGTGAGTTCTAATTTTAAATTTGTTATATAGTAAAACTTTAAAATGAATGCATATTATGCCCTGCATTGGACAGGGATCTATCCATGGTATATTACCACCTCATACAATTTTTCCTGAAAGGTTCCACCTGATATAATAGATATTTAATATTGAGAGAAACACAGAGAGAAAGAGAGAAAGTCTACAGTAATTATATTCACTGTGGGATTTGTCCATTACTGGTCCTGCCTTGTTCCTCCTTACTGTGAACTTGTCTGTGAAATTGTTTGATATGTTTTCAAAAACCCCTCGGCTTATGGTCTTAGAATGTAGTATTCTCCAATGTCAAGTGTGTCTTTGGTGGCACTAAATAATAGCAAACCAAACAAGAAGTTATTTGTTATTGCAGACAAAGGAAGGAACAAAGAGAATATATTTTCTGTACATTCTATTTTATATTTTTAGATATAATTATATGAAAAATATAATTATATCTAAAAATATAAAATAGAATGTACAGAAAATATATTCTATTTTATATTTTTAGATATAATTATATGAAAAAATTAGGACATCCCATTAAATAATCATTTCTTTATTAAAAAATTTAAACGTCAATTTCTGATCTAGTTTTAATTTGTACCTGTAAATGAACATGATTCCATTGAATGTAAACAAAAAATACAGTTTGTTGTCACATATTAAACAAAATAAATCAACTAGTATTTCAACTGAGGAAAACGTTATGACACATTGTCCTATTAGATAGTGTTTTCCCCTTTGGCTAAAATAACCTCAATGAGACGTTTCTTGTAGCCATCTACGAGTTTCTGACATCGACTGGAAGAAAGTTTCCACCATCCACAATGCAGAATTCTTTAAGCTGTATGATACTGTAATTTAAGGGGTTTCTTGCATGCACAGTTCGTTTCAAGTCACCCCAAAGGAGCTCAATAGGATCTAAATCTCAATAGGCTCTGACTTGGCCATTCCAGAATTCTCCGTTTTTTCAGCGGGTCCTAAGTGGATTTACTGGTGTGTTTGGGGTCATTGTCATGTTGCAAGGTCCATTCCACTTCAGCTTCAATTGTTTGTCAGATGTTCTTACAATGGTTCTCAAGCATCTTCTGATACAATGTAGAATTCATAGTAGATTCTATGATGAGCTGGCCGTGTCCTGCTGTAGCAAACTTTGGTAAACTTCAGTCCTACCCTAATGTTCTTCTTTGACAGCAAAGGTTTCCTTCTTGCACACCTCCCATGATAAAGTTGTGCAGTCACATTCTGAATTTGTAAATTCATGCACTTTGACCTCAACTGTCGCAAGATTTTGCTGTAGGTCCTGTGATGATATTTTAGGATTTTTAGAGACTTCTTGCAGTCTGCTCTTTGGGTGAATTTGCTTGGATGACCTGACTTGACCATGACTGTACCATGAAAATACATGTAGCATAGTAATTTAATATATTTAATATATATTAATGTTACCAGATTACTGTTGTGTTTAGTGAATTTTGTTGAAAAAAGATAACTTCTTCAAGATTTGTTATATTATTCTGTTTTAATATGATATTTTCTATCATAATTCACCCCAAAAAGTCATTGAAAACTACCCCATTCAGCTGCACAAAAGCCCTTTTCTCAACCTTGCGGCCTTTTGAAACTTACGCAAATGTGTTTTCAGCACCCGAAGAGCACAATGTATAAAACACACAGGAAAAACAAGCCTAGTTGAAAAATTAATACATATATATCATTGTTAAATGTTTTTTCAGCAAAATTCACTTTTCCCAGCTTTATGAAAGTTTGCATTTTAAGATAAACAACCATATTTTGTATCATAAGTCAGATGTGAAATGTGAATAACCTCGTTGAAAACTACCCCGTTCAGACTCACGGAATTTGTTATGAAATTGTGCATTTTAATGTGAAATATGTCATCAGTTTTCACCATCTAGGCTTGTTTTCTATATGCGTCTGTGCTTTTGTGTCCGTGTCTGAGATTTTAAGTGCTGCAAATTTGGGAAAAGGTTTTTTGGTAAACTATCTTGGGTGAACTATTGTACAAAATATGGTCGTTTACCTTAAAATGCAAAATTTCTTAACATTGCTGGGAGAAGTGAATTTTGTTGAAAAAAGATATATGCCATAATTTCTGATCAAATAAGTTTGTTTTCTATCAAGACTCTGTGTACATGATGGATTGTGCACTTCAGACTATGTTCAACACTTTTCCATGAGTTTCAAGGTGCTGCAAGTTTGAGACCGGGTTTTTCTGAAGCATGTGCAACTGAACAGGGTACTTTTCAATGAATATCATCACATCTTTAGGGTAAACTATAATATGAAATATCGTTGTTTACCTTAAAATGCACAATTTCATAACAGTGCTTGAAGAGATGAATTTTGTTGAAAAAATACTTGATATATTTCATAATTTTTTTCATCAAATAGGCATGTTTTCTATCAAGCCTCTGAGTGGTCCATGCACTGACTCTTCAAGTGCTGAAAATGCATTTCCATGAACAAGCTTGGGAAAGGGTTCATGAATTCAATTACATCATTTGTAGTGAACTATGATATGAAACATGATTGTTTACCTTAAAATGCAAAATTTCATAAAGCTTGAAAAGTTTAATCTCATTGAAAAAAAATGAACAATTTTTTAAAAATTATTTTTCTTCAAACAGGCTTGTTTTCAAGCCTCTACATGCTTCCTGCATTGTGCTCTTTAGGTGCTGAAAATGTGTTTCCGAGAGTTTCACACAGATGCAAGCTTTAGAAAAGGGTTTTTATGACAAACACAAATGTGCAGCTAAATGCAATAGTTTTCAATGACATTTTCAGGCAATGACATGATACAAAATATGGTTATTTACATAAAATTGCAAAATGAAAAATTTCATAGCAAAGCTTCAAGAAGTGAATTTTGTTGATAAAACACTTAACAGAGGTATTTTTCATAATTTTAAATCAAATACTCAATTGTACTCCCAGATACTATCCCACGAGTTTCAAAGCTCCATGAGCATAGGAAAAGTTAAGGTTTTATGACAAATGTGTTCATGTGAAAATCCAAAATTTGCTCAAAATTTGTCCAAAAGTCCCAAGGCAGCACGGGTGGAATAAAAGCGGAAGACAATTAGTGACATAAGGAACAGGCGTGCAGAGACGGGAAGGAATTAAGACTAGGGCGGTGCAGACATGTATACACAAATGTAAACAAAATCACACAGCACAAGGTACAAACTGCTGGCACGCCCCCAGGTGGGGGTAGCAAGGAACCTGGCATCATAGCCAAGCAGAAGGGCCCGAGCGACCTCCACAGAAGAGCAGAAATGTCCTAGCGGCTTCCACAACCGAGCAGTAATCTGTGCAATGCCCCCAAGCCAGACGGGCCAGACCCATGAAAATCCTCAGCCAAATGCTAGTAGCCACCTCCACCACAGGAGCAAGATAATGTCGACAAAAAAAAGAAACAAGGCAAACAGATACAGGCCTGTAACACACACTGCAGGCAAGACGTGAGGCAGCATACTCCATGGAAAAACAGGACGTGAAGCAGCATCCCTCACAGGAACAGGTGTACACAGAAAAGTCCAGAAAAGATGGCTATCTAGCTGGGTCTTTGAGTGGTGGAATCCTTCTGTCAGAAAACAGGATGACTTTACAGGTAAAACCAGACCCACATGCAATGATAGCAAAAAATGATTTACTAACATACAAAACAAAATGGAACTCACTGGGGGAAAAACTAGAGGAAAGAAAAGAAACTTAAACACAAGACTAACAATGACAAAACAATGATGAGGATTCCGGAATATAAAGGTAAGACAATTAGAAACATAAGGAACGGGTGTGCAGAGGTGGAAATGAGTTAATACTAGAACGGGCTTGACAAGTGAACACAAACATAAACAAAAACACATGGCACAAGACGCAAACTGCCGGAATGCCCCTAATTTTCCAACAGGTAAAATGTCCAGGCATGATTCTGACAAGTTCTCCTTTCTGTGCTGAGCATTTTGATATGTCACGTCCCTGTTCTGGTAATTTTGTGATTCCACTTAATTTCTGTATTGGCATGCACATGTCATTATGTGATGTCATCAGAACTGTTTATTATCCTCAGAGATTTCAAATCAGTGCTACAGTACCTAAATTCCATCAGTATGTGGACTTTGCGATGAGAGGGAAACTTTCCTGTAAGTTAACCCATGAAAGGCTGTTGGACCAGACAACTTTTCTGGCAGGGTGTTCAGGGAATGTGCAGTACAGCTAGCAGATGTCTTCACTGACATCTGCAACATTTCCCCGAGCAGTGCTGTTGTTGTTGTTCCTATGTGCCTCAAGACAAGCATTATTGTCCCCATGCCAAAGAAGTCTACAGTGTCCTACCTCAATGACTATTGTCCCATTGCACTCACATCGACTGTAAGGAAGTGCTTTGAGAGGCTCATCATGAGGCACATCTAGACACAGTTACCGCACTCACTGGACCCCCTGCCTCACCTAAACAATTAAAACACTTACGGACAAATGCTGTTCATAATTCAGCATTCAACACAATCATCCTTCAGCACCTGATTGAGAATCTGAGCCTGCTGGGACTGAACACCTCACTCTGCAACTGGATCCTAGACTTCCTGACTGGGAGACCAGTCAGTCCGGATTGAGAACAGCATCTCCAGCACCACCACACTGAGCACTGTAGCCCCTCATGGCTGCATTCACTGCTGTTCACTTTGCTAAATCACAACTGTGTAGCAATGCACAGATAGAACTATATCATTAAGTTCGCCTATTACATTAGCAAGAAAAACAAGTCAGCATACAGAGAGGAGGTGCACCTGGTAGAGAACCTCACCTGGTCACTCCCCATTAGCTCCATCACCAATAAAGACCAGCAGCGTCTTCTTACAAAGTCTGAGGAAAGCACATCTCTCTCCCCTCATCCTGACTACATTTTACATATGGTCCATTGAGAGCATCCTGAGCAGCTGCATCACTGTCTGGTTTTGGAATTGCACCATCTCGGATCGCAAGACCCTGCAGCGGATCGTGAGGACAGCTGAGATGATCATTGGAGTCTCTCTTCCCTCTATCATACACATTTACACCACATGCTGCATCTGCAAAGCCAACAGCATTGTGATTGTCAACACCCCCCACCCCCACACCACTCACACTCTTTAACCTCCTGCCATCTGGAAAAAGGTACTGAAGTATTCGGGCCTTCACGACCAGACTGCATAACAGTTTCTTTCCTCCAGTTATAAGACTCATCAATAACTGAACTGAACTGTACCGAGCACAATAAACACAAAACACACATACTCAACTGTATATTACTGATCTGCACTAAATACACTCTCTTCCAATATATATCCATGTCGACAGCACCACCCATATTAAACAATTTGCACAATTCATTCCAACACCTCATATAGCTTCTGCTATTATATTAAGTGTTTATGTTAGTATTCCTGCAGATGTACTATAGAATATACAGTATGTACACTGGTCATCGCTGCTTTTGTATATTGTCTTTTGTGTAATGTCTTGTATTGTTTGTTTGCACTGTTTGCACCAGGATGCACAGCTGCACTTTATGTGGCTAGGACTAACTTACTTAGCTCTGTGTTGTTCTATGTAGTTCTGTCTTTGTTCTATGTCCTGGAGAAAAACGTTCACTATGGTTGAAATGACAATAAAAGCTTCTTGACTTGACTATTGACTTGAATTGAATTTTCATCACACAGGCATTCATTGTGCTGACTATTTTGATATGTGACATGTATGTTGTGATAATTTTTTGATTCCAGTTATTTTGGGCATTGACCCGCACATGACATTATGTGATGTCATGTGGTCATCAGAATACACTTAACACAGTTATCATTGTGCCAAGCATTTGGATATGTCACGTGTATACTGGGGGGTATACTGCAGTAATTTTTTGATTCAACTCAATTGAATGAACAGATAAATTGTGCTGGTGAGCTAAAGGTGTGTGTACTGTTATTTTTTAGCTTATATTTTCCTATTCAGTTTTATGTATATATATATATATATATATGTATATATATATATATATATTTTTTTTTTTAACAATATTCTTTATGAATATGATCCCTAGGTCTTTAAAATGTACAGTATATATTGTACAGCACTCTGATCAGAGAACACAGAAACAGCACAGAGGAATAATCAAACAGAAAATTTAATTTATTGTTAGCAAATGTATATAAACAGCATGCATATATATATATATATATATATATATATATATATATATATATATATATATATATATATATACATATATATATATATATATACAGAAATATAACATAATCAGATTTTCAAGTCCTAAAAGGAAACAAAGTGAATGCAATCAAACAAATGATCCAAAAATATTATACTTCTTCATTTAATTATTGAGAAAAATGATCCAGCACTACATATCTGTGACTTGTAAAAGTATGTGAACCTTTGTGATGCAATAACTGTAAGTATAGTAACTTATGGTAACTTTTGATCAGTTCTGCAAAACAGCTAGAAGAATTGTATTCCATGCCTCAATACGAAAGAGCTTCAACACTCAGATTTAAGTGGGTGTCCTTCCACAATTTTCCTTTGAAAGATTGAGCTCAGAACTTTGACTTGGCCATTCCAAAACATTCTCTTTGTTCCTTTTTAATCATTCTTTGGTAGTTTTCACTGGTATAATTCTGAATACACTGTTCCATCAATGAAGGCAAACTGTCCTGGCCCAGATGCAGCAAAAGGCCAGAAGCATGACACCACCATGTTTCACAGAAGGTGTAAGTTTCTTATGGTGGAATTCAGTATTTTCATTTCTCCTTTATTTTGGGCTCATTCATTCATTCATTCATTCATTTATTTTCTACCGCTTATCCGAACTACCTCGGGTCACGGGGAGCCTGTGCATATCTCAGGCGTCATTGGGCATCAAGGCAGGATACACCCTGGACGGAGTGCCAACCCATCGCAGGGCACACACACTCTCATTCACTCACACAATCACACACTATGGACAATTTTCCAGAGATGCCAATCAACCTACTGTACCATGCATGTCTTTGGACCGGGGGAGAAAACCGGAGTACCCGGAGGAAACCCCAGAGACTCGGGGAGAACATGCAAACTCCACACACAAGGCGGAGGCGGGAATCTGGCAGAAATTTCATCATGGATGACTGCTCATCAGTTAAAGCTTAGCAAAACTGAGCTGCTCTTCATCCCAGGTGATTCATCCCCAGGTCATGATCTTGCTGTATCCTTGCACAACGATCTGATCTCCCCTTCAGCCACAGCTCGCAACCTTGGGGTAACCATGGACAATCAACTGTCCTTTTCCTCCCATGTTGCTAATGTGACTCGCTCATGTCGGTTTCTTCTCTACAACATTAGAAGGATTCGACCATTTCTGTCCACACAGGCTGCTCAGGTACTTGTTCAGTCTCTTGTCATTTCTAGACTGGATTACTGCAATGCACTGCTGGCAGGTCTACCTATGAACGCAATCCGTCCTCTGCAAATGATCCAAAATGCAGCTGCCCGGCTTGTTTTCAACCTGCCAAAGTTCTCACATACCACCCCGCTGCTGCGATCCCTCCACTGGCTTCCGGTAGCTGCACGCATCAGATTCAAAACACTGATGCTGGCCTACAAAGCCAAAAATGGACCAGCTCCCTCTTACCTCAAAGCCACCCCGCACCCTCCGATCTACCAGCACTGCTCGACTGGTTCCACCATCTCTCAGGGTAAGAGGCAAGTATACTACAAGACTCTTCTCTGTACTGGCACCAAGGTGGTGGAACGAACTTCCCCTAGAGGTCCGGACAGCTGAGTCACTGGCTATTTTCAAGCGGCGGTTGAAGACCTGCTTATTCAGGAAACACTTCAACTAGCACTTCTTTTATCTTTTGCATTTTTAAAAAAAAAAAAAAAAAAAAAAAAAAACAAACACCTTTGACACTTTCATTGTAACTTTGAACAAATGTTTTAAACTCATGGTATCTTAAGTATGTAACTTAGTGGGCCAGCATTAATGTATTCAATGTTAGAGATTTAAGCACTTATGTACGTACGCCGCTAAATCTAGACTTTTCTACACACTATTATGTTCTCTTTTTGACATTTTCATTTCCCATTACAATTAAACTTTGATGTCAAACCTATGTTTCTGGAAGTTTTTCTATTACTGGGGGTTTTCTAGCTTGTATTTTGTCAAACAGGCTTGTTCTGCTTGGGACAGACAACATAGGTCTTCACCATTCTTCTTTTCTTTTAATTATTTACAATTTATAGCTATTAATACATAATGTTGTCATGTTCATGTTCCCATTTTTAATCTGCACTGAGCTGGATCATTTCCAACAAGTTCTAAACATGCTACAACATAGTGTGGATACATTCAAAGCTCACTATCAGACTCTTCACAAGGTACCAGCATTCCAAGAGCAATCTGGATGGCCTTGACCAACAGCTTCAACTCCAGCTGCATTAAAGTTGATGCAGCAGACCAAGCTCCATCTATGTCTGAAAAGGCTTGTCAGACTAATACTGCTAAAACAGCTACTGCTGCTTAGGCTGTTTAAAGCTTGTACAAAGTCAATAAACACACTCAAACATCACACCCCTCTTGCTGTGTTAAACCCTACTTTGTTAAACCAATGGTGGTATCTGAGTTAGACCGGTATGCAAATTGAAAGAGGTCCAGGGAGGACGGGAGGGTGCATTTGATTTGTTGCATGACTGTTCAAAGCACTTCATCATGATGTGCTAGATGGGTTTGCCTTCTTTGGCACAAATACTGTATAATTGTGGTCGAGATCTTTGATCCACACAGTCCTTCAACACCTGACCAGGTATGTTGTCTGGTCCAGTATTTACATTTACAGCATTTGACAGACACCCTTATCCAAAACAACTTACATTTTTCTAGTTCCAATTTCCAATATTGATGAACTTGTTTTACTGTTTAGTGCCTGTTCTGTCAGCCGACGCAATTCTTGTTCGTGTTTTCCCATTGTGTTTACCGTTCACCCCTCAGACTTTCTGGACCGTTTGTAGATTTTTGCTTTACCCTCTCTTCCTCGGGTTATTATTGCTTGTGGATTTTTGATCTCTGTCATGTGAGTCTTTTATTCACTCCTTTGGATTAATGTTGCTCTGTGAACTCTATGAACTCTGTACTGTAAGTAATTTTTACGCATTTCAGACTCTATTTTCATAGCCTGCTAATTACCATCTTCCAATTTCGAAGTGGATTATTTAATGACTCTGTCTTCCTTTCACAGATTATTCCCCAATACTACTGTCAGAGGATTACTGTGTTTTTGTTGTTATATTTTTTATGGATTATAATCCTAAATCACTGCCAGTGTATATTTATGTTCTCTGTTGGATCTATGTATGAACTGCGCATTACATTGAGAACTCTCTGGTTTCTTAGCCCCTCCAGCTACTTAGAGAGTCTGTGCTCTCACCATTCTTAGACTGTTAATCAGCCGTCACCCATTAAATCATTCTCCTTGCTCTATCTGGCATCTCTGCATTTGAGTTCTTTGAGTTCTGCCACTGGCATGGTCTCCCCTGTAAACCTTGTTTCAATGCTTGATCTAAAAAATGTAAGCAGTTTTCTTATGATTAACAGTTATCAGTGTTGGAAAAGGGAATGTAAAACTAATCAGAAAGAAAAAAGTAGATAAGCATACATGAACGGTCTGGGCCATATATAATAGTTGTAACAGCATCAGTGACTATTCCCCCTGCACTCTGAAGAGGGAGTCATCGCCCAATTTCTGAGCACTTCTGGGTCCCAAGCTCACTTCTCACTTCACAATTTTGCTTGATGTAAAACAAAACAATGTGTGTTTCATCATTCTTATTATTTTGTTTCAAATTTGCTAAGGCCATAAGCTAAGCCAAACTAATCAGAGTTTGACCTTTTTCCACAGAGCACACAATGCTTCTCCTTAGCCTCAAATGATATGATGCATATACAGTTGTGCTCAAAATTATTCATAACCCTTCAAGGCTTCCCTAAGAAAGGAGAACCCTTCAATCTTAAAAATACTGTCAAGCACATCGGTGGTCACATCATGCTATGGGGATGTTGTGAACTAAGCCTGGGCTGAAAACATTCTTGATACTTCTGATACCTCCGTTGCCTACATCTATGACATGCTAAAACCACATGAATTTTTTTTTTCTTTTTCAAAGAAAGGGAGACTGATCTCTGGATATGTAGTTCATTTTTTGATTGTTTCCTTTTTGCAGAGAAAGCATGCTATATACGCATGCAGAGATATACTGCTCTAACAGCACCAAGAAAAAGAAAAATTGATAGCGAATGGAGAAACTCCAAACAGTTGACGTTGGGACAGTGCTTAATTTGTGAATAATTAATTTCCGGAACAATACCAGCAATTTCTCACCGCTGTGACCAACACCAACCAGCTTCAGTTTTCCCAGAACATGACTTCACTAAATGGTGATAGCACAACAATTATCATTAACAAGTTTCTGAATGGTCTTGTGTATTATTCCGCTCCATATACATGCCAGTCATGGATTTTTTTTAAATATATGTGTAGCTACAAATATGAATATTATGTAACATCACTGCCATCCTGTAAACTAACACCACTGACATTTAGTTCACTATTCTGTGAGAAGTGAAAAGTAAATAAATTAAATAACTCACCTTGTCTAACAAGGTGATCTGTCTATCAAGAAGAGCCCACAGAATCTTGAAATCCTTCTTGTCTTCCTCCTCCCTACTGCAGACTTTGCTGCGTGTGTCAGTCACATTTCGGTGTCCTTTAGCAATCAAAGGTATAACGTAGGTTTGCACAGTGGTGGTCCATCAAGGCACAGAAATAGCAACGATTGAAATTGTCTTTATATTAAGAGAGGAGCGGCTTGATGTGCATATCAAATTCATCTGAGAGAAGCCTCGTTCGCATTTTGCACTGGAGATGGGAATTGTATTGATGCACTTTAAGAGGTTGTTGAGTTCACTTGAGACCTGTTGTCCATTGCTCTCCTTGTACTCTCTGTAAGCATGCTATACAATTCTGGGACAGATTATTAAAAAATGCTCGCAAAGGGACTCAACTTCACTTTTTCAGAATAACGCCTCATCACCATCCACCTCCTGATCATCTTCATTACACATCACATCACTTATCTTTTGGTTATTATTTGGTGAGACCAAATATCATTCATCTGATTAGTAGAATTTTCTGTCACTAAAAAGTGGTTGCCTCCTCCATTATTTCTGACTGAGGTAACTCGCTTTGCTTCTGTCTCCCGTGGTCCTGATCCAGGTATGCAATTCTATCTTCTCGGAATCTCTTTTGAAAATATTATTTAGGTAGACCAATATGCCATTTTTTTCTTTCTACTGCTCACTGCACGCAAAACAATAACACTAACCAATGGGAGTGATTGTAAACGTAAAAACTGGTAAAACATATATGTTGAGGGCCAATAGCTAAATGTAACCTCTAAGAGCATCTGCATAAACCCACTCACTGTGTTTCACTCACTCATTCACACACACGCACACAAAACAAACACACACATGCTGTCAGGTCACCAGGCACAAGAAAATGCCAGATCCATTAAAATAAATACCTGAACACAAAACATTGGTCATTTTCCAGAACATGATCTGGGTCAAATTAAGCACTGCGTTGGGAGAAACTAAGCTATTCACACAGAAGAATGGTGATCATGCAATGTTGAATTTTGTCACCAAGAGTCTCCAATCTACGGTGG
Organism: Tachysurus vachellii; assembly: GCF_030014155.1. Classification (NCBI taxonomy): domain Eukaryota; kingdom Metazoa; phylum Chordata; class Actinopteri; order Siluriformes; family Bagridae; genus Tachysurus; species Tachysurus vachellii. The sequence continues at coordinate 8,192,725 of NC_083465.1, read as the reverse complement.
CCGGGAAGTGCAAAACAAATTAACAAATCCGAAAACACATGAACAAATGCGAAAACAAATTAATTAACAAATCCCAAAACACATTAACAAATCCCAAAACACATTAACAAATCCCAAAACAAATTAACAAATCCCAAAACACATTAAAAATCCCAAAACAAATTAACAAATCCGAAAACACATTAACAAATCCCAAAACAAATTAACAAATCTGAAAATAAATTAACAAATCCCAAAACAAATTAACAAATCCGAAAACACATTAACAAATCCCAAAACAAATTAACAAATCTGAAAATAAATTAACAAATCCAAAAACACATTAACAAATCCGAAAACACATTAACAAATCCGAAAACACATTAACAAGTCAGACAACCCGGAAGCGGTTGGTATAGTTTGTGAATGGAAACTTACCATCATCGGACGAGACACCTTTCATTCACCTGTATATCTTTAATGACAGGTGTCTTGTCCAATGATCGGTAAGTTTCCATTCACAATCTATACCTATCGCTTCCGGGATGTCTGAATCGGTGCACGAAACACATTCACAAATCAGAAAACACATTAACAAATCAGAAAACACATTAACAAATCAGAAAACACATTAACAAATCAGAAAACACAACGACATTTCAGACAACCCGGAAGCGGTTGGTATAGGTTGTGATTGGACAAGACACCTGTCACTCAAGGTATACATGAAGTTCAACAGTCTGCCGCAGGGAAAAGTTGGAATGGATGGATGAAATGGATTACTGTGGATTAATTCTGTTATTTTCTTATATTTAAACGGAGAACTTTACACATTACACATAAGATTCCATACCTGTATATCTTGAGTGACAGGTGTCTTGTCCAATGATCAGTAAGTTTCCATTCAAAAACGATACACTACCGTTTCCGGGTTGTCTGACTTGTCGTTGTGTTTTGGGATTTGTTAATGTGTTCTCGGATTTGTTAATGTGTTTTCGGATTTGTTAATGTGTTTTGGGATTTGTTAATTTGTTTTCAGATTTGTTAATTTGTTTTCGGATTTGTTAATGTGTTTTCGGATTTGTTAATTTGCTTTCGGATTTGTTAATTTGTTTTCGGATTTGTTAATGTGTTTTCGGATTTGTTAATTTGCTTTCGGATTTGTTAATTTGTTTTCGGATTTGTTAATGTGTTTTCGGATTTGTTAACTTGCTTTCGGATTTGTTAATTTGTTTTTCGGATTTGTTAATGTGTTTTCGGATTTGTTCGTTTGTTTTGCACTTCTCGGCCACCGTACCAATCCTTTACTGTGGTGGAACAACCATCATTTAAAGCTTTTTATGTGACGTCAGATGGATGAGGCAGTACTTGAGATGAAAAAATATGAAAATAATATGAAAAAAGAAATAGATTTCATAGCAACCTGAACAGATTGTTGGAGTTCAAGTAGAAGAGGTTTCATTGGTGTCACTTCCCACTGGATTGATCCTAACAGCCTGGAGAGGTGCTCAGTAGCACTAGTATGCGGACAGCTGAAAGAACCAGGCACTTGTAATGTTTTGTCTTGCGCTCTAAATTACATACATTCTGAATTTGGCATACAGAACAATGTTGTTCGAACTACTGTGGACACAGGTCAAATTTTTTGAAGGCATTATATATGGAGAGAAAGATGAGAACAACTCTGCTTCAAATGAGTCTGAAAATGAGATAAGTGATGTGATGTGTGATGGAGATGATGAGGATGTGGATGGTGATGAGGTGGTCAAAGCACTTGACATTCTTCAGGCTGAAATTAATGTTCAGATGGGATGGCTTCTGCCTAATTTGACACTTATCATCTCAAAACTGAACCAAGTTTGCATAACCTAGAGGTACTGCAAACCTCTGGTGGATGCCATCCAAGGAGGCCTGTAGCACCTCTTTGGAAACATGCTGGTCAAGCCAGAGTTTATTGCAGCCGCAATCCTTGATTGATTTTGAAAGTGTCATTAGTTAAAGATTCAAAGAAACTGAGCCAAATCAATTTTAAAAGATATATATCTCTTTTATCTTGATATTCTCAATTTGTTTAGGTTAGTTTTAAATGTGCCTTGGAAATAGGGGCAATGCTGTTTTTTATATTTTAATCTGGAGAAATGTGTATGATTAAGTGAAGTTTTCATTCTTAGCATCTGTGGAAATGTAAATTTCAGGCCTGGACTACAACAAGGACCATCTGGAGGAAGAGACTTCGAATCAAATACCAATTGATGGTTCCAGGGCCTCTGAGGAAGGTATCAAGCAGTTAGATGGCTACCCTGCCCTCAAAGCTGATGATAAAGAAATTCTCAGGTCCTTTCCAGCAGTCTGTAAGTTGTCTATGAAGGTCAACACTGTTTTACCTGCTTCTGCAGCTTGTGAATGCAAGAAGCAAAGCAAGGCTTATTTTCAGTGCTAGAAGGGCAAGAAAAGACTTACAAACTTTGAGAATCAGCTCCTTCTTAAGCTGAATAAAAAATATTGGCACTTCAGTTAAATCATAAGGGCCATTCTGTACTAGCACACTCACCAGAAGTGGAATTGATGGCATGTTTGTTAATGATGTTTACTGCCACAAATTGTTCATTGACATTTGAGGCTTGTTATTTTAGTACACTTCATTTACATTTACATTTCCAGCATTTAGCAGACGGGCTTATACAGAGCGACTTAAATTTTTATTACCAACCTTCCGATTGGTAGTCCAAAACCTTAACCACTAGGCTACCACATCCCCACACTAGGCTACCACATCCCCACACTAGGCTACCACATACACGCTTGATTTGTGATGACAGTTTGTGTAATTTGTTTTGAGATACGTATATATAAACATAAAAACTGGTGATGCTTGGTAAATAAATTAACTTATATGTGTGTATTTTTTCATATTTACTAAGTTATTTTATAAAGCATGTAAAGCAAAAACCCTGTCACTCACACATCCAAGCATTACTAAATTGATATAACATTCTTACTAACTTTTTTAGAAAAGCATGGCTAAAAGAGTCACAGCAAATGTGTTTCTTCTGATACAAAAACTAGTTCTTGTTGCAGTTGTAGTGCCCTGCTGCACTAAGGTTATGACTGTGGTTGATACATCAATGGTGTTGAATGTATATTAAACACTGAATTTTGTTTTGATAATAACCTTTAAGTAAATAATATTAAGCAAATTAAGCAAATATTTATTTATTAAGCAAATAAATAATGTTTAAGTTATTTAGCCTTGAGTGGTTTTGCAATATATTTATTTATGATCTGTTTTCTTTTCCTGTATTGTAAATGGGTTAGGTTTCCTCCCCCGGTCCAAAGACATGCATGGTAGTTTGATTGGCATCTCTGGAAAATTGTCCGTAGTGTGTGATTGCGTGAGTAAATGTGAGTGTGTGTGTGTGCCCTGCGATGGGTTGGCACTCCGTCCAGGGTGTATCCTGCCTTGATGCCCGATGACGCCTGAGATAGGCACAGGCTCCCCGTGACCCGAGGTAGTTCGGATAAGCGGTAGAAAATGAGTGAGTGATTGAGAGTGAGTAAATGGGTTAAACAAGTATCAGTCATGTGTTAGCCAATAAGATCTTTGGGGGAGGGGATCGTGGAAAGAAAATTGAATTGAGAAGAGGTCCGAGAGAGTGGAGAGTCATGGAGGACAGCTTGTTAATGTCGGGACTAATTAACCAGAAGAAGTATAGACAACAGGAAGTTTGGTTTCAGCTGGCGAGAGGAATATAGTCTGTTCGTGTGGAATCCATGTAACAACAAACTTTGTGTCTCCTGATACATGAGGACAGTGGCCGAAGGCTCGTCTTTTTTCTTACAAGGACATGGACGTTAATGTGGTTTCGGAACCTAAGGAACTGCAAGTAAGAACAAAACATTCTATACCCTCTTGTGAAGAGCTCCAACACGCACACACTGCTCTGGTACCATAGACATGTTAAAACAAATCCCGGGTATTATTGTTTTCTTGTTATTTTTTGTTAGTGCTATTGGTTCATTTCACCATGATAAGAAGGAGTTGATACTAATGATGCTAAACATTGATTGATAATAAATGTTTTTTTTGTTATGCATGTCCAGTATATGTCTGTATGTTATGGTAAATCTTGCAGGGCAGTGAAGCCAAGTGTACATTAATTTACAGATATAATTACAGTCGTATGCAAAAGTTTAGGAACCCCTGACAATTTCCATGATTTTCATTTATTTGGGTGTTTGGATCAGCAATTTCATTTTGATCTATAAAATAAATGAAGGACACAGTAATATTTCAGTAGTGAAATGAGGTTTATTGGATTAACAAAAAATGTGCAATATGCATCAAAACGAAATTAGACAGGTGCATAAATTTGGGCACCCCAACAGAAAAATCACATCAATATTTAGCAGAGCTTCCTTTAGCAGAAATAACAGCCTCTAGACGCTTCCTATAGCCTGTAATGAGTGTCTGGATTCAGGATGAATGTATTTTGGACCATTCCTCCTTATAAAACATCTCCAGTTCGGTTAGGTTTGATGGTTGCCGAGCATGGACAGCCCGCTTCAAATCACCCCACAGATGTTCAATGATATTCAGGTCTGGGGACTGGGATGGTCATTCCAGAACATTGTACTTGTTCCTCTGCATAAATGCCCGAGTAGGTTTTGAGCAGTGTTTTGGGTCGTTGTCTTGTTTAAATATCCAGCCCTGGAGTAACTTCAACTTTGTGACTGATTCCTCAACACTATTCTCAAGAATCTGCTGATATTGAGTGGAATCCATGCGACCCTCAACTTTAACCAGATTCCCAGTACCGGCACTGGCCACACAGCCCCACAGCATGATGGAACCTCCACCAAATTTTACTGTGGGTAGCTAGTGTTTTTCTTGGAATGCTGTGTTCTTTTGCCACCATGCATTCTCACCATACTTCACCTTTGTCTCTCCAATATTTTACGTGGCCTGCCACTTCTGGCCTTAACAAGAACTGTGCCTGTGGTCTTCCATTTCCTCACTATGTTCCACACAGTGGACACTGACAGCTTATATCTTTGTGATAACTTTTTGCAGCCTTCCCCTAAACCATAATGTTGAAAAATCTTTGTTTTCAGGTCATTTGAGAGTTGTTTTGAGGCCTCCATGTTGCAACTTGCAATTGGCCACCTTAAATACCTTTTAAATTACCTTAAATTGGATGCACGTGTCTATGACGTTCAAGGCTTAATGAGCTCACCAAATCAATTGTGTGTTCCAAATACTAAGTAGTTACAGGTATTCAAATCAACAAAATGGCAAGAGCGCACAAATTTATGCAACTGTCTAATTTCGTTTTGATGCATATTGCACATTTTCTGTTAATCCAATAAACCTCATTTCACTACTGAAATATTACTGTGTCCTTCAGTTATTTGATAGATCAAAATGAAATTGCTGATCCAAACACCCAAATATTTATAAATGAAAATCATGGAAATTGTCAGGGGTTCCTCAAATTTTGCATACGGCTGTATATGGTGCATGGGAGACTGAGTTTCGCATTGGCAGCACCGCTAGATAGCACATGAACCTGGCCTTTTGTTCCGAATCAGAGACATACTAGCCAGCTATAGTGCAATTGTAGACACATCACTAAGGTAACAATCTAGTAGACCAATCACCAGTTCTTCTCCCATGCACGGTGTGAGTTATTGATACTAGTTTGATATAGGGTATCACATTCTAGACAGAGGATTAAGTGAGAGTGTTACACAGTAAATCTGATATTGTCAGGATCCAGCCTGGACTTTGGCCACGTGCTTTTGTTTATGTTCTGTGTTCACGTGTCTCCCCCGCCCTTGTCTCTTCCTTCCGCCTCTGCACACCTGTTTCTCATGTGTTAATTGTCATGTGTATTTAGCCGTGCTGCGTTGCCTATGGCGGCGTGGAATCCTTGTTGTTGTTGTTACGCCTTAGTATGCTTTTGAATTTTGCTTATTGTTTTGTGACTGTCACTGGTGGCTGGGTGTCTTTTGGTGTCTGTTTCTTGTTGCAGCCCTTCCAGTTACGTCACGTTTTCGCCTGTACTTGGACGATCATCGTATGACACGCTATGCTCCACCGCTTCGTCGTGCTATTGGCTGGATGGGAATTTCAGGTGGACATTTAAACCATGTCAGCAAGAGTCCCAGAGAAGAGAAAGAAAAAAGCCGGTTTTGAATGGTTGTATGCTGTGGCTTGCGTGCCGTGTTACCTCATTGTGCAAAGCACTGTGTATTGTAGAGCTTGTGTGTTGACTTGGTTATTTTGTGTTTTCTGCCTCATTGTATGTGTGTCCTGTTGTATGTGTTTCCATGTAGATTTTGTAAATATGGTTATATGTAGATATTGTAAATACACCCTGTTCGGTGGTTTGTAGGAAGTCGGTGCCAGTTTGGTTATTCTGTTTATTATTGTTTTTGGCTAGATAGGGAGTGAGGGAAGGACATGTATTTTCTTTTCTTTTCTTTGCATCAGCTTAACTGAGTGGTATTTGTTGATTTAGAGTGACTTTTATTTATTATTTTGGCCTTTCCGACTTCTGAAGCCATCACCACCTAAAAAAAATGAATAAATCCAAGAAGTGAAACTTTTGTGCTACGTTTTGTTTATTTTTTCTCCTTTCATTTTCATGCTGATTTTTATTTTTACCTGTATGTTACGGTCTGACCTAGACCAGGTCGTAACGTTGTATTTGTCGTACATGGTCTCATCTCTTGTAGTGTCTTTGTCCCTGTTTTGTGTTTTTTAAGTTAATAAATCCGTTTATTTTAGTTATCCTGCATTTGGGTCTGTTTTTACCCCACATCCCTGACAGAAGGATTCCGCCAGACTCAGTGCTATACTAGTTTGATATAGGGTATCACATGCTCGACAGAGGATTGAGTGAGAGAGCTACACAGTAAATCTACCTCCTCTGCACACCTCATGCTCCTTTGTCTGGTTCTGGATCAGTCTGAGCAAACCAAGTGAATGGATTCCTCCAGTCGACGATGACCATTTCTCTGTCAGTATTGTTTAGTTTCACAAGCTGTTTTGATGTAATATTCGCATTTGTATTTGCAAGCACCCAACAAACATAATAAGATTAATACCACACTCACTGGAATTATTATTGATAGATCCCATAGTTCGTTTCATCTCATTTGGTCTGCTACTTTGTGCATGTTATGCAGTGCGTCAGATGGATCCATGGTCATCATCATTAGAGGGAATAAAGGTGCAACACTGATCTCCTATCATGATCTCCTATCATACACCTCCCTGGCTAATATAATATCCAAAGCTATTCTGTTCTATGCTGTAATCAATCTAAGAGCTGCAAGTTCTTATTTGATCCCATACCGGAGTCATCCCATATTGTGGGAAGGCGTCAACAAATTTACTCAGTTCACCTTTTAGTCTATGTTTTAGCAGAGGAAAGTCATCATCAGAAATGTCTCTTTTGGGTCACTTTGTCAGTGAATGTGAAAGTATGACCACACCCGGATATTTAAACCTTACAAAAGTACATAATCCGTTCCAATTATGGGGTAAGGACAGATACATGTTTTTACCACAGACCAAATACCAATCGTCAGCCCTGAATAATGTACCAGTTTCAGACAGATGAATAAGGAAATAATTGCCTGAATATATTGCATCTGACTGCTGGTGATTATTACCAAATGGTATGTTTCCTGTTCCTACAAAACAGTGTGTTTAATTTAATTTACTGTAGGAGGAGGCTGTGCAACAAATGTGTTAAATCAAGCATCGGTTTAATTCAGGCAGGCCACGTCGTCAAGCTGCATCAGCTGATAATCGACATCCATGTTACCCGACCCTTTAAATTCCCATTCATTGAGCCTCTTTCTAGCGCATCGCTACTGCTGCGATTTAAAATCCCTCTTCCAACCCCGACTCCACCTAGCTGGAACCCGTTGTTCGTTGTACCAGTTTAGGTTATAAATCTTCATCACGTATTTGTTTTTTTCTCTCTATCTATCTATCTATCTATCTATCTATCTATCTATCTATCAATTTTCAAAACATGTAAGCGAGCATATTTAATACTATGCATGATTAACAGTTCTGCTGTTATAAGGGGGGTCTATTCCATTTTCTAGTTGCTGCTCTCCCCGCTCTGTCCATGCATGCACACGGACAGGCGCGTGGATTTTTGTCTAGAACAGAACCATACCGCCGGTGGTGGAAAGATTACTGGATTTTTTTACTTAAGTAAGAGTACTGCTACTTAGGAAATAATTCACTTGAGTACAAGTAGAAGTACTGAAAAATAATATGACTCAATTAAGAGTAAATAAGTAGTTGGCTGAAAAACTACTCAAGTTACTGTGTTAAAGTACTTTGGTACACCTTACACAAGAAAACTTTAAGTAGTGCCAGTACAGAAGACAGAACTACTAAGTCTTATAACTAACAACATTTATTGAAAAAATAGGACTTGAAAAAGCATTAGCTCCTGTTAAAGGAAATTATAGAACCCCATTCATAATGCTTTACTTTACAAAGAAAATGTTTTAAAACCCGAGCTGAATTACCAGATTGTACAAATAACAAATGTAAAATTACACAACATTTCAGAGTAGCTTCATTCCAAAAAAAGCCCTATTCAGATTTACCAGAAGTAGATTTTCGAAATTTGAACAGTCAATCCTAGCTGGCTTGGCAGTAAATAGCTGCCCAGCACAACTGAATAAGCGTTTACATGCTGCTGAAGCAGGAAGTAGTGTATTTAAATGCAGAGACAATTTCTTAACATATGGGAATGTATGAAGACGTTCCATGCTATCAGAGGTGCATGCCAAGTATCCCTGCAGTTCACCAGTGGCATCTGGTGGGTTTGCCTTCATTGATGAAGAGAAATCATCTTCATCAGACATTTCACATCTCTGGGACGCTTGGATTGGGAATGTTCTCAGATAGTTCCGGATATAGTCTAACCCTATAAAAATAAAATGAAAACTTACAGCATGCTATGTTTCGGAATTGTCTTAATTCTAATATACATCCAATATATAGACAAGAACGTTATAGCTGCTGTAAGCTTATCTATAATTCTTAGACTTTTTAAAACACATTTCATGTACAGTATGTACAAGTTTGAAAAACAGATTGAGAATCTCATTGGTGTTCAGATGATAACTATTATTGCCACACAAAATGTATTAGAAATAAAACATAATACAAAACATACAAAAGTAACCTGAAAATATATTTGTTTTTTTTTATTCAAAGAATAAGGATCAATTCCCCCTAATTTAAATTACCAACTGACTCATTTAACTGAGTGTTTAGAGGGAATGTTGAACAACTTCCACAAGAATATCAAAGAATATCAGACGCAAGAATATCAAACGTATGGTGGCCTCTAAGACGTTTGCAAGCCAAAGTGACAGATTTCCGCTCTAGTGTCTCCAGTGACCAGTGACCCCAATGTAGCTCCTTTGCCTCACACTCCAACAGTCCGCTGTTGTTGAGACAAACTCCACTTTGCTAAGCCTAGCTGTTATGGCTTTTTTGACATGCATATCTGCCAGAGGTGGCATGTCACACATGTGCAAGTCACAAGTAAGTCTCAAGTCTTAACCTTCAAGTCTCAAGCAAGTCCGAGTCATTTTTTGTGAGAGTCAAGTCAAGTCAAGTCACTGCTTTATGTCAAGCAAGTCAAGTCAAGTCTTAGCTTGAGCCAAGCAAGTCACTGGCAAGTCATACAGATGTTTGATAATTTAACTAAATGTATATATTAAACAAAGTTAAATCTACAGTATTTATGGACTATGAGAGTTTTATTTGCAACAAAAATGATTATATGCATTTATTTTTAAAAGGTGTCCACATACAGGTGAGTTGTAAATACAATAAAAATCTAAAAATGAATAAAAATCAAAACTACAAAGCCTAAGATGTAAATGTAACTGAAATAAGACCAACATAAAAGCATGAAAAGTTTCAATATGCCTCAAACATGGCAGAAGACCACGGAAAAGTATATATAAAAAAGTGCAATGGTCAAATGGTTTTGAACAAGCATTCCCTTTTAATGGGACATGAACATCCTTAAATTAGATCCTTCCTTTTTAACAACAGAATAACAATCACGTCAACCAAAAAACGTAAATTATTGAATCCCACAAACCTTGAAGTGAATTAGCTATTGGAGAGAGAGAGAGAGAGATGATTGGAGTGAGTGTAAATTCTCACCCTCATGATGTTACAAACCTGTATAAATTTCTTTGTTTTGATGAACACGGAGGAAGATATTTTGAGGAGTGTTTGTAACCAAACCATTCATGAGCCCCATTCACTTCCATAGTGAAAAAAAGAATACTATGGAAGTGAATGGGGCTCATGAATGGTTTGGTTACAAACATTCCTTAAAATATCTTCCTCCGTGTTCATCAAAACAAAGACATTTATACAGGTTTGTAACATCATGAGGGTGAGAAAATTATAAAAGATTTTTTTTTAATTTTTGGGTGAACTATCCCTTTAAATTGAATGTGTGTGCGCGTGCACAGACAAGAATATGGAGACAAGAACTCTGAAGCTTTTTATATTTATATTTATGTTTTTTTATATATATGTGCATCCGTTTATGTGCATAAATGATCCATACGCTTTTCACTCAGTGCTATTGCTATTGCAAAAGTGCTATTGCAAAAAAGCTGACATTTCCACATAAACAGTGACCAACCATTTGCACTACATTGCGCTTGCAAAAAATTTAATTTGATAGAACTTTGTCATTCAATTGTGAGCGATGTGGTCGCATACTGCTGTTCTTCTCTTCTCATCTTGTACAAAATCCCGAACTTAATTATTTTTGGTGTAGCGCCTTCCATGTTTCGTCACGACTGTTAAGGTTTATTAGTTAGTGCGTGCGCTCTCTCTGCTTGCCTGCTGCGTCACGTGGTTAGATTACGCTCTTGCGTGCGTTTAAAAACAGATTTAAAAACAAAATAGACAAAAAAGATAAAACAAAAACAAAAAACAAGTTATTTCGAGTCATTTAACTCAAGTCCGAGTCAAGTCTCAAGTCATGAATGTCAAGTCAAAGTCAAGTCGAGTCTTTTTTTAATATTTGTCAAGCAAGTCTCAAGTCTCAAACTTGCGACTTAAGTCCGACTCGAGTCAAGTCATATGACTCGAGTCCCCCATCTCTGATATCTGCTTCTTGAATTCTCAAACGCACAGTTGGTCTTGACATCACAATCGCACTAGGCTGAAGAGTGTTAATCAGGGTCTTGAATACAGGTTGTTCAACAACTGAGAATGGCTAAAGGCCTTTGTAGCCGGTAAGGCTATCAATGTTAGGATTACACAGTTATAGGCCAGATTGGTAGGTTCGCTAAGGAGGGCAAGGAAAAGTGAATGCAAATCACAAATCAGACAGACCAGGAAAATCACTTTCAGCAAGATGGTTTGATTTACTTAAAGAAAAAAAGTTAAAATATATAAATCTGGAATGTAAACAAATAAATAAAATGACAATGAAACAATAACAGTATAACAAAAAAATATTTTTTCCCTTCTTTCCTCTAAATAACTTCAAGGGTCTTGAGCTCCTTTATGGTTACTTGACCTAATTGTATTGTATTTTGTTTATATTTGTATTACAATTGCTATTTTGGATATTAATGTACAACTAAAGTAATTCAAACTTAACGTTATTTTATAATCTATTATATTTTTTTGGAGCTTTGTTCCCTATAAAATTTGTTAAATTAGAACATTTTACCCACAAAGGAATTTATAATTTCAGATACACAACAGATTACATCAAGTGAAATAAAGATATACATGAAAATTATTCAAACATGTCAAATTGTATCCTGAGTGAATAGTTCTCAACCCATGGAACAAATATATATGAATGTGTGTAAGGAAAATAGTCCTTTGAATCCAAATGACAAATCCAACAAGTGCAAAAGTCTTGGTATAATGTGTGCAATTATTGATGCTGTAAATGTTCAATAGTGCAACAATCAGTTCTATGCAATGAGGTAATTACTGAGCGATACCGACAAAGCTGGGTGAATACACCTCGTAAGAGCAGATAAGGCACGGATCACTTGATGAATCGTGAATTCTCTTTCGTCTTTCTTAGGGTTCTCAAACTGGGAGGCTCGCCATCTCAGGATCACAACTTTTCCTAGTCCTCATAAAAACCTGACCTGTTCATATGAACAGTACCATGAACATAGTAGACAATTAATATCTTTTAAACTCAACAGACCTGAAATACATTACCTTAACTATGTGGAAAACACTATTTTAGCACTTTGTCACTCAATATATAAGCAATCATTTAAATAAATGATAATCATTTGAAAAAGCATTGTAATGCTCTTAGAATTGCAATGCATACAGTTAGAATACACTACACATTCCAACTAAACAAATAAATTCTTACATCTCACAAAACTTACATAAACCTCTTTTGAACATGAATAAACTCAAACAATTCCTTTCAGAGAACTAAACATCATATTTTGAAACTCACCAAATCCGGGAAATTTCACTAAATCACATCGGATGCTACTCGGTCCACAATCGACTATCATCCACTTCAATCTTGTCAATCATCACACTAAAATAATCCAAATAGGTTTTATACAAGGAGTTACAACATCATATAACAGTATCTATACATATTAATCAAGGATGATTGATATATTTGCCTTTTAATACGCTTTGAAACACCCGCGACCTGCGATGCGTATGCTCTCTGTGTAATTACTTCCGTCTCACCTCTGTGACGTCATGCACGGCGCCAGTCATACAGTAATAGAATGTAACGTTAGCGGTTTTTTTCCTTATTTATTTATTTATTTATTTATTTTTAAACTATTTTTCCTTTGTTAATAGTGCAACAGAACAAAAGTAATATAATAAATTATATTACTTTTGTTAGTGTTTTAATTGAAAATATAATTAATGCAAATTACATTTTCTTTTCATCAGCAGTTCAACTCTGACCTGTGTTACACCTTCACAAATAAAGTTGATCACCAGCTTATCTACTGTGGACTGAGGCAATTGTTTGGCTCCTCCTATCATCTGATCAACTCTGAATTGCCTGCTTGAATTACTGGAACATGAAGTCTCCTTTCTCTTCCTTCGTTGAGCAATGAAGTTTTCATAATCTTTCATTTTTTGTGGGTGCTTTCTCTGTAATGGCACATATGATAACTTGTCAATGCTATGATTTTTTTTATACTTAAAGCATTTTTCTCAGTTAAGATAATGATTTACAGGCTAACAGTAACACGCATTTAAAATCTAGCTTAGATGTTCATTCTATTGTTCTGAGTAATAACTAATAAGTATAACAGGATGGGTATGCTTAAATTATGTTAGCTTTTTCATCCATTTTCATTATAATGTAACGTGTGGGATGTCTATTTTTAGCCCAATACAAAATTAGTACTTTAGTTTACAGTAATGTTAATGCTGTGAACATCACATGCAGTTTTTATTCAATTAAATATCATCCACAAGGTTATTTTGGATTTTGTCATGTTGTGTCACACTTAATGAATAAGTTAATCACTGAGAAAAAACATTTATAAACAAATGACAAAAAACGCGTGTTCTGAGCTACTGATTTACTCATATCATTTACATTCTATAGAATTAACTAACTTATCTGATATATTTAACTTAATCTTGCCAAATTGCTTGTGACTTTGACACTTACCTCAATGTGTTTGCGCAAGTTAGATGAGGAGTTGTGAAATGCGCAGAGCTGATCGGCCCTATACGCTCACTACGCAAGTTGTGTAGAGCCCCTCAAATTACGCAAGGCCCCGCCTCCCCATGCCTCATTTTACAGCGCGTGTTAATGTTTACTGTGTAGATGACTATGAAGCGGAGCTATCCATCTGGCCATGAAAAGAGAAAAAAGAAACAAAATGAGAGTGAAATGTGAGAACAGCAATCAGGTAAACTTGAATCTCTATCTGACTAGCCAAATTAGCTGTGCAGTGCTGCCAGTGCAAGTGTGAATGTGTGGCAAATGGTTTACATGGCTCACGGGTCAGGTAGGAGGGCCCCTTAGCAGAATTTTGCTTAGGGCCCCAGGGAGGTCAGGATCGGCTCTGAAAATGTGGATTTTTTTCACATTCTTTGGAATACAGAGCTTGCAGCTCATCATGATGCTTTGCCACTTTCTGCATTGGTAGCTGAATATCCGAGAAACATAAGACCAGGGATGCTCATCACCACCACCACCATCATCATCACCACCACGGACGAGAAGCTTGGGTTCGGGGGAACCTGACTGCCCTGCCGGAACGTTCGCAGCTGGCTATACGATGGACGCGTGGGAGAGGTGGCGGGTCGTGTGTCTGGCGCCTCTTTCCGTGGAGGACATTGAAGATATCTACCTATTCGGAACCATGATAACAGGAGTTCTGCTGATTGGATTAGGCATTGCCCTGGGTTATCGAGAGAATCAGAAAACGGTAACAGCTGTTCAAAATCTCCCAAAGCTGCCCGTCATGATCGATGCGGTGGGCAGAGCGGTCAGCACTGAGGCTGGTAACCGCAATAACCGCAATATGGATAACATCACGATGAAACTCACTGCTTTGGATACTGTTTTGGTTAACATCATGGAGAAGCTCACTGCTTTGGAAAGAAAAATGGATTGATATGGAGACCAGAATGGACTAAGAGAGTAGTCGTGTAAATTGGAATGCGTCTACTCGCCCCAAGACCAAACAATCCCAATCTTATCTGCTTTCGGCTCCCCCTCAACCAGCACTGGCCTCGGCCAAGGCCGCTGTTGGAACAACAACTCCCCCGGCAGAGCACTGCAGCGAGACGCTCTTGCGTTCCTTCCCCCACTTCTACAGACACCTGCTGATTGTTGACTCTCTTTGGGACCTAATCAAGGTTGTCTCCATGGCAATTTGCTGTGTATCGCTATGACAATCTTGCGGACTGAGGCACACCAAGATTTGATGCCGGGAGCAACGACTCTCCAGGCCTACACTTACATACACACACACACACACACACACACACACACACACACACACATATAAAGATATGCACTCACCCCCCCACCCCCCATCCCACGCCTTCGACGCTTTGTACCGCCAGTCTGACAAGCGGGTCTGTGACCAGCGCCGAAGATAAAGGCCGCAGGACCTGATGGCTGCTTGCCTGTGCTGGATTACCCCCCACCCCACTCCCCTCCCCTGTTGCAAGTCATGTGTTTATGGCGACGGGAGCTGTCGGTCTCATCTGCAGCCATAGCCATTTCACTGTATTTTCACAGAATCTACGCAAAATGGCCAGATCATTCTTTTTTGAAAAAGCGCACCTTGTCATTGGCTAGCGCATTTAATGGCTCATGAATCTTACTGCACGTTATAGTATTGAAATATACATGGATGATTTTTTTTTGTACTTTGTACTTTTGTGGAAAAATAAATGTAGCAAATTTGAATACATAATTTTTAAATGACACAAGTAAAAGTACCACAATTTAATAATACTCAAAAAAGTAGAAAAATATAAAAAATAAAAAACTATACTCAAGTACTGTAACAAAAGTATTTGTAACTAGATACTTTCCACCCCTGCATCCTGCCCAATACTAACTGTATGCATATCCTCTAATAAATCCACATTTGACAAAGTGGTCCTGACTGAACTCATATTTGATTTATCTTGAGTGTTCATCTCAACACACACATTAGTGTCCGTTGACACATCGTGGCATTGGTTAAGTTAGTCCTCCCGGGACCTCCATCTTCACACCACAGGGAGGCCAGTGAATTTATCACCAGACTTAAATGTGTACCATTCAGGACTTCATAAGCATCCTGCATTCACATGCAGTAAGAATTTCTACAATACTGGGCTATGGCCTTCAGTTCGCTACCATTACCTCTTATGGTGATCATTGTGTGTTTGCTTGTAGCCATGGGGACCCATCATACACACATAACAAGACTTGTTTGTGATCATTCTGGTAGTTCTATGAGGAACTCGCCTCCAACCTACATTGGCCCAGGCTAGCTGCAATCTGACTATAAGTTTAAACAATAACTCTTAAGTTGATGTTCAAAGAACATATGATCAGCCAAACTCATGAAGACTGAATTCAGTTGAGGTAGGTTTATTGGTGGTCATATAGACAGCAGACAACCAGCTGGTACCAGGGATACAAGTTTGAACCTATGTGTTATTTTCAAGCTGCAATTTCTCTATGGGTTAAGCAGTTTCTGAGTAAAGCCACCATTCCTATTCTTCCACCTGTTCCTGACTTTCTCACCGAAAGCATCACTCTTACCATACAAAGGATTTGGAGAGTCATAGTCAACTCATTGACACATCTGCTGTTGAGAGGGTTGATGTCTCTACTCATGCTGCTACGTTTACTAGCCAGGCTACGCAAACAACTTCCTTCTCATCCACATCCACATGCACACAAAGCTACTCAAGCTCCATGGCATGTTAACAAAATGACTCTAGATCCTCAGCGATGTGTGATTAAACATTATATTAAGAAGTGATTTTTGATACAGCATTCTTTATTAAAATGTTATGCTCAGCATTGGACCTTAACATTGCGTGTGTATGAGTCCTTCACCTATTAGTGTGTGTGTGCTGGTGTGTTGTTTGCTTTTCTACATTAATGACCTACTGTAATGTTCTTCCAAGGCCTCCATGAGCTTAGTGGCCCACTTATAGTATTAATGTTTAACTTTCCATATTGTATGCTTTTTCTCCTTCACCTTTTCCCTACTTCACTCTTTTTTCCTACTTCATATTATTTTACAGGAAAGATTTCCCACACAGTGTAGTTGGAAAATTGTTTTCATACATAAGATTTACTAAAGGTGGGCTTGTCACGACTCCAGGAACTTAGCCTTATGCATTTCTCACTTGTGAGTTCAGTATGCCACATACAATTCTGTCTCTAATCAGAGATTCTCTAGTCGATCTAAAATTGCCTGTGTAAGCAAACACTTTCAAATCAGTAACGTATTTATCAAACGTTCCGCCTGAGTTCTGATTTCTGGAGAAAAATCTGTACCTTTCTAGTGTTTTCACAGTTATCATCCTCTTTCTCCAGTCAGATATTGGAAGACTTTTACTTTAATTGTCAAAAATAAACAGGAAGTCTTTACAAATAAAAAAAAACAGACTCAGGGATAGCTAAAACTTGATTTATTAACAAAAATAACACAAAGAAAATTCGCGGGGGAAAAATCAAAACCAAAATTAAAAATTGTCTTGAACAATTTACTTTTAGATACTCTTTGAGAAAGTAGGGTGTTACTGACATTTTATTTGAAAGTCAACAAAGTTTAGCAAATCAGCTGAAAATTAATAATAACTTTTTTCAATTCACATACACTAATATTTGAAAATTTTATTTAACTTCCGTTTTTGGGATTTTTTGAAACTTTGGGATTTTTTAGTCCTATATGAATGTGTGTAGTTGTAAAAGAGAAAGTGATGACGAGCAGTTTTAAAAATTTCTGTTATTGGTTTAATTGAGTAAAATTTGAAATGACAAGAACGACACATTGAAGTGTCCAATAAATAAATAAATATTTATTTAATATTTGAGAGATGGTGGAACCAGTCGAGCAGTGCTGGTAGATCGGAGGGTACGGGGTGCAGTCCGAGGAGTGATGAGGGCTTTGAGGTAAGAGGGAGCTGGTCCATTTTTGGCTTTGTGGGCCAACATCAGTGTCTTGAATCTGATGCGTGCAGCTACCGGAAGCCAGTGGAGGGATCGCAGCGGGGTGGTATGCGAGAACTTTGGCAGGTTGAAAACAAGCCAGGCAGCTGCATTTTGGATCATTTTCAGAGGATGGATTGCGTTCATATGTAGACCTGCCAGCAGTGCATTGCAGTAATCCAGTCTAGAAATGACAAGAGGCAGCCTGTGTGGACAAAAATGGCTGAATCCTTCTATTGTTATAGAGAAGAAACCGACATCAGCGAGTCACATTAGCAACATGAAAGGAAAAGGACAGTTGATTGTCCATGGTTACCCCAAGGTTGCGAGCCGTGGCTGAAGGGGAGATCAGATCGTTGTGCAAGGATATAGCAAGATCATGACCTTGGGATGAATCACCTGGGATGAACAGCAGTTCAGTTTTGCTAGGATTGAGCTTTAACTGATGAGCAGTCATCCATGATGAAATTTCTGCCAGGCATGCTGAGATCCGATCAGAAGCTGTGGTATCTGAGGGTGGGAAAGAGAAGATAAGTTGTGTATCATCAGCATAGCAGTGGTAGGAGAACCCATGTGAGGAAATAACTTCTCCAAGAGAGTGAGTATACAGGGAGAAAAGAAGAGGACCAAGTACTGAGCCCTGTGGGACACCAGTGGAGAGTCTGCATGGAGCAGATGTCACTCCCCTCCATGTTCCCTGATATAAGCATCCTTCCAGGTTGGAAGCAAACCATTCCCAAGCTGATCCGCAAATCTCAAGACTCCTGAGGGTGGACAAGAGAGTCTTGTGGTTGACCGTATCAAACGCTGTTGAAAGGTCAAGGAGGATAAGGATGGATGACAGTTTGGCTGATCTAGCAGCATGTAGTTTCTCAGAGACATCCAAAAGGGCTGTCACTGTGGAATGAGCTGCTTTAAAGCCAGACTGGTTGGGATCTTGGCGGTTGTTCTGTGAGAGATAGACAGACAATTGATTATAGACAATGTGTTCAAGGATGTTACGTCCCTAAAGATGTCTTGGGGGGAATGTTGGTGTTTTCTCTCTCTCTCTCTCTCTCTCTCTCTCTCTCCTCTCACTCTTAGACACTTCCGGGATTACTGATTGGCTCGGGGAGATGTCAATCATCCTTTGGCTTGACCTATCCGCTGGCAATGAACTTCAGCCGGCGGGTATAAAAGCGCCAGGAAAAGAAGCGACGGGAGAGCCTTCCGCTTTGCCTTTTGTTGTTGTTGCCACGTTACTCAGGGTGTATGCTAATTTGACAAAGGGGAGACCCTTCCGCTTTGCCTTTTGTTGTTGTTGCCACGTTACTCAGTTTGTATGATAATTGGTAACACTGTTACCTTAAATACCTTGGGGTTGCATTTCCTGCATTTTCTGTCTAAGGAGCTTTTGTTCCTTTTGTTCATTTTGGGTTATACCAGAGGAAGTGGGACAGGGAAGATGTCGCACGACTTCCATAATACCACACGTAGGTAACTCGGTGTTAGATACACTAGGTAAGAGGTGTACGCCACCCCCTGTATGTTTTGTTAAGTAGGATAGAGTAGGGAAGTATATGGCGCTTGGCGCTGAAGACTTTTGTTTCTTGTTTATTTTCATTAGTCTGGTTAGAGTGTCGGAACTTAGAGCCCGTCTCCAAGTCGACACATCGCAGGGTGACCTTCACACTTAGACTTTCGTTTGATAAAGACTGTTTTAGTTAGACTTAAATGATAACATTATAATTACTACAAACAATACACTGAGAAAACTCCTCAGACCTGGATGAGAATGAGCAAACTTCTTTATTGTGGTCAATCAGCCGACAATTCTTTAAGAGAAATTGCCAAGTTAAAAGTAACAAAAGAAAACCCAAAAAGAGCATCTTCATGAAGAGCATCGACATGCAATCAAAAAACAAAACTCTCAAGACGGTCCTGCAAAGAAGCATTTTTTTTTACACACACTTTTTTGACCCCCAAAAAATCTCCTCAATATATACCCTGGCGCTTCTAGGCGCCTCCTCTTTGGTTCCCATCCTCTCCGGCAAGTTCCCAGTCCCACGGTGTAGTTCCACCTTCTGTTCTTCCTCATATCACCTTATTTACCGGAATTACCTCCTATTTTTTCTAAATAACCTAACATACTGTTCACTACAATCCCCTTATTTCCCATCACCTTTTACCCATATGCCCATTTACGGATTTTCCTCCCCTTGGTTCCCAGGGCCCAGGTCTGGGAACCAGGTCTGGGAACCTGGGTCTTCTTCATTCTACATAACAATTTTGAGCCATGGTCTGGGAACCCAGGTCTGAGAACCTGGGTCTTCTTTATTCTACATAACAATTTTGAGCCATGGTCTGGGAACCATGGTCTTTTTCATTCTACATAACAATGTATGAGCTAAGGTCTGGGAACCATGGTCTTCTTCATTCTAAATAACAATTTTGTTATTGTTATTAAAAATGTGCTCAAAAGAGCTTTACTTCCTGGTCAATGTTACATTTGCCTCTACAGACATTTTCTTCTGTACATGATTTTTACTGATTATAAGTCACTCTATGAGTCTGGTTTATGTCAAAAGTTATTATGTTAAAAGAAAGCTCTTATTTATTCGTCATCTTATATTGTTACTATTGCTAAGCTATTGCTGCTATAATGTTGCTTGTGTACAAATGGAGTTCTTTGATGACTCCTCAAGCCTGCTAAATGCCTGAATTTTTTATGATCTCAGCCTGTCTTTGCCCAGGCTGGGCTTGCTTAAGCATATCTTGAGCTTCAGTTCCTCTATCTCTACTAAGTTACTCCCCTTATCTCCTTAGATCCTTCGCCTCGGGGTCAGCCAATTCATCCTGGTCGCACCATCTGGTCCTTCCCTCACCATCCTCGTCCTTCCCCCTACCCAAGGCCAGTGCCTGCTGACGTCATGGCGGGCTATCGCTGCTTCCAGCTTCTTTATATCACCCATGAGCTCACTACGTTTCTGGAACAGCTTTGTTCTCCTGAACTTCCTGAGCATCCTCATCTGCTGTTCTATATCGTGAGGAGGCCGCCCACTTGCACCTCCTCCTCTCAAACCCCTCTGGCTAACCTCGTGGACCAGAGAACTCAAACTGATGGCTGTCCTCATGCTGAACTTTGCTACCCTGAGCTCGGAACTCCCATCTCTCCTCCTCGTCCCTCAGGGCTTCCTCATGCCTATATTCGTCCTCTCACTCCTGTCTTGGCATCTCCTTCCTCTGATTCTGGCCCTGGATCTCCAGATTACATTCCTTCTTCTCCCTCTGATTATGGCCCTGGATCTCCAGATTACACCCCTACTTCTCCCGTTTACTAAGTTTATTTATAATAAACATATAAACATTTCCTCTGACTCAAGTGTGGCTATTTTATTCTCTAGTTATATATTACCTTAAAATTATTACAACATCTGGGGTTTATTCCCATGTGTCTTATGACGCCAATCATACTTCCCTTAAGGCATATCACTCTATTTCTAAGGCATTTTAAGGTTTTTAAGGAGATATTCGTCCTCTCTCTCTCTCCTCTTCTTCCTCCGATTCTGGTGCTGAATCCCCTGTTTACATTCCTTCTCCCTCTGATTGTGGCTCTGAATCCCCTGTTTACATTCTTTCTTCTCCTGTCTACTAAGTTACTATAATAGACAGTCCTTCTTTTATCCACCCTCTGACTTCTGGTTAATATAATCTCTAGTTATATATTACCTTGGTATTAATATAATAATATTAATTATATTATAATATAATATAATCTAAGTATAATATATTCTCTTAAGGCTCAAGGATTTTTCACAACATCTCTCCCCCCTGTGAGACTGTAAAGTCTCAGCAAAACCTATGTTGCAGTGTTCTGGACTACCTTGTTATCTAACCACAACGACCTCCACCCTAACACCATACTTGACAAACAAACGAAAACTATAACCCAAAACGTGAGAAAAGTGAACATAAAACAGAACCAAAAAAAAAAACCCATAAAAGAACATAAAAAAAACAAAAAACATACCAAACATGATAGCATAAAACAGAATATTTCTTCCCCCAGTAATAATACTGATCACATTAAACCACAACTGGCACGTGCTCTTTCTCAAAAGGTGAGCCAGGAGTGAGCGAAAAACCCTCTTGATGCCAAATTGAGGGAAAATTCTCACTCTGCCCACATATATAGCGTGACAGTGAAATCAGTGTCACCAGGGTCACCGAAACATACAGCATAAACACATGAAAATCAAACAGTTCTTGCATGACATGGGGGTCGTCCTTACGACCACCACCAATAATGACTGCGATGCATGGTTTGAATCTACCGTGGCAAAGGGGCCCAAATGCGTCGGCCCGTGCGTAGGGAACCCCAAATGTCTTTGTTGCGATAAGCGTGAAAATCCCGAGTTACAGGAACAACCGCATCTGAATCACCTCCTGTCCATGAGTACATGAACGTGGGTGGTCCTTGCATATCCTGTAGTCCTTGTCGCACATCTTTGGTGTGAGATGTCCAGAGCTTATATCCACAAAAGAATAAAGTACAGTACTGGCGTATGGCGGCCTGCCGTATATGGCGAGAAATAATATACGCATGTTTACATCCACGTCCATAGGTTGAGGCCACACAAAAGGAACGACGTATTTCATGTGTGTACCTGCAAAAGCAACCCTTTGTCAAGAGTATAATCATTCTGGTGGCACAAATGAACCCACAGTCCTTCGGGAGGACTAGATCTGCGTGCGCAAGGATAAGTGGCACGGGGCGTGTGTCCCCCAGCAACGTGAACCAGGTGTCAGCCGTTGGCGGGGAAGGGTATGTCAGCCAGGTGCGATGTGGCAACGTACCCATGTTGAAGTCCCTCCAGATGAAGTCAGACTGGTCCACCTCGATGTCCAGTTGGATGCACGTGTAGCAGTAACCAGGAGCGTCGTCAAGGCGACAAGTGACACCCCGTGGGCTCGCCTCTAACCGCGCACAGGTGAGGGGTCACTGGACTTGTCGCCGGCCTCTCCGTGGGTGCGACATGGCCTGCACACAAAGCTCTACAGACAACACAGAAACAGGCATAGAGACGACAAAACCAATAGACACAAATACTAACATCGATTACTTAAGCATATGTACAGAAAAGTCTGTGTGTAGTCAGCCTGGATTCAGTCACAATTAAGGCCACCACCAGTAATGGTTGTGGTGCCTTGCGTACATCCAACGTGGCAATGGTGCCTTGATCCGCCGTTTGTTGTCCAGAGAGAACCAGACATGGGGGAAAGGCTGGGCGAAATATGTTTTAGGCAAAATAGCGACTACCTCTGAGTCCCTGCCTCGCTGCAGGCATTGGATTACCCACTCAGGTGGAGTTGGTAGACTGGCAAGGGCTGTAACTAGTCCCTTAGTGTATGTAGTCCACAGCTGGTAGCCACAAAAGAAAAGTGAGTAGTACTGTCGGGTGGAGCTCTGCTGAATGTTCTGCGAAATAAGGTAGGCGTGTCTTGTCTTTGGGCCATAAAGGGATGCGACAGTAATGCAACGTCGAAGTTCATAGGTATGTACACACAGGATGAGTTTGTTCGTAAGCTGGTAATCTATATCTGGCTGCCGTGTGGCTACCCATGACCCCCCCTCAAGCATAATGTCTGCCTGTGAAAGTATCAGTGGAATAGGGCGCGAATCTTCCAGCAGGGTGACCCATTGATGCTGTGATATGCGGGGCGGAAAAGATCGCCAAGTGCGTTGTGGTTCCCTACCAAGCTTGTGGTGTATCCACCAGTAAGCAGAAAGATCTACTTCCATGGCTAACTTTCTGCACGAGAAGCAACACTCTAGGTAAGGTGCATCAGTCTCTCTATAAAAGCGGTACGCCAGGCCGCCAGAGTCAGGGTCAAGGTAGGCACATGTCTGGTGTCGACGCGCTGGCTGGCACTGGGGACGCCGGAATGGGAGACACTCCATAAATCTGTACACAACACTTATGAAAGATACACACACAGGAGACACAGACAAAAAAAAGGACACACACCAATATATATATTACAGTCCTGTATATGCGCAACTAGTTCCCGTCCGAATCATTACTGTTCTCGTCCAGTAGTGGAAACGAGTCTGGATCCACTTCCATCATCTGCATTTGCATGTATTGTCCAAAAAGGGAGTGGACTGTTTTGTCGATCAGGGCACGCAGAAGAGGAATCCCACAGCATATGATAACACCAATGGCCAGCAGGACCACCAGAATAATCATGCCAATGCACATTAGTCCTGCCAACCAGTCTCCTGAGAGCAACCATTTATACCATGTCGGATCTGGGGCCCCTGAGTTTCGGACCATCTGGTCTCGGGCCTCTTTCATACGTTTGAGTATCGTATTTAGCGGTCCTATGGGGCCTGTGTGAAGTGGGATGACGGCACAGCAGTCAGTACCGATCAGCTTGCATACTCCCTGATCTGGCCCGCGCATTTGATCTATGGCAAAGCGGTTTTCTACTGCCATCAATGTTGTGGCATGTAACTGTTCAGTTATGAGTCCCAAGGCAGCAATTGTGTGATTAATGATTATACCATATATAGTTTAGCCACCGTATGTTCCTGCGTACTTGCACATGAGGTAGCAGGATCGCCCACGCTGTCGAGGTCGCGTCGGATAAGGTTCTATGCTCCTCTGGAACACCCACAGGCTCTCCTTTCCAGTCAATATAAATATCCGGGTCTGCCGACCAGGCAGGGAGCACGGAGGCGTTACTGGGCTGTAGGTATTGTGAAACGTCACGTCTAGATCGTGAGGCAAGGGTGTGAGCTGGAGTCAAAAGGAGGTCTAAGAGGGAGTCATTTAAGGCCATCACTGTGAGATGTCCTTCCAGCACAACTGGAGCACACAGTCCATGCCACAGTCGGGGAAGGGTCTGGAGTGCCGTGCTCTCTCCACAATACCAAAAGATGTCTGCCAGCGGCAATGTGCCAAACCTTAGACTAGGGACGGTCATTAGTCCTGGAATGCATTTCTCACATCAATATTCTGTCATTATATTACAACGTGGGAGCACATTCACTATAGGGTGATGAGCATCTAATATATCTCTGCAGGCAGCTTTAGAAATAAATCCGACATCCACTGATCCTCTTGACTTTATACATAATGGGAACTTCTGGTTAGGCCGCATCTGGACTGTCATATCTGTAGGGATTGGCGAGGCTACCGGCTGATACGCACAAGATCTACTTATGTTGCCCATCCAGTTTGGCCCATGTGTTCTGGCTGCCGATCCCAACAGGCAAAGTGCAGGACATAAATGTGTGTCATTATATGGGGACTTGTCACACTCGTCCACGCCTCTAGTAGGCATTACATAGGGGATTTGATTAGACCAGTCATGGCATATTACACAGGTGCTATCTGCAGTGACCTGACGGGCGGATTTTGTCAGCCATTGACGATAGAGGTTTCCCTCAGTGCCTTCAGCTGTGGTATTGTATTGTTTAATACTGGTCACTTTGACGTAATCCTGGAGCGCCCCATATTCCCCCTGCACCTTGGAGCGATGGGTTTCGCACTTGCTACTGCCTGAACTGCCACATTCAGCCCAAAAATCTATGCTCACTTGGAGAAACTGGAAACCAGGACTCCAGGCAGGGACGTAGACACGGACTTCATATGTTTCAAGGAATGACATTTTCTGCAATGTGGACGGATAAACCGAGTTTGCATGGAGACTGTAATACCATAAGGCATGGATTAACTTACAATGTCCGCCGTCGTCACCACTGGAAGGTTGGCCATTGACAACATTGCTGGTTGTTGAATCTTGGGTCTCTTCCCCTGGTCGCTTAATTCGAATCTCTAGGGTCAGGGTGTAGTGAGACGGTGATTGGTTCTTAGCCCACTGTATTGGGTCTGAAACTACTGCCGGAAAGGGACCAGTGTAGTCAAAGGAATACATCACAAAATACAACCTGCCATTTAGTACTTTCTTTTGCTTGCTAGCATGGGCGAATAATCCTAGAGCACACTTCATGTGATTTTCAATAGCCGTCTCGGCTGATGTATTGTCTACTCCCGCTATTATGGGATAGGAGCTTTTGCCCTGAAACACTGTGCATCCTCCTATAGTGGCGGAACCTGTGCCTGTACTACGTCTGAGCCGTGAGCCTGATTTGGAAATGTTAAAGAGCAGTGAGTCACTATGAGTGGCACCTGATTGTGAGGTATAGGCACGAATTCTGTTTTACTGGTATAGGCACTGTTTTACTTTTTACTGTGATTGCCAGATTTAGAAGCACCCCTATCACACACGCCATATAAAAAATTTGTACAGTTAGTCTGTCCTTCTTTTGTTTATCAGTTCCATTGGGTTTATCTAGTGGTTTGTCATCAGTGCCTTTCTTTTGGGGTGCGGCTAGCTGCACCATGATTTACAGACGTTCTGTTACAATTTTAGTTGAAACAAGGAGTCGAGTACCTCAAAGTCTACGGTTTTGAACTGACCAGGTGGTGGGCCTGGTTGATCCGTGCTTGGACCCGCTGCTGATTCTAAGGTGTATCGTCTAGCGTGGTTAGTGAGGTCGGTGAAATGTCTAGTCCCTCCGCTGGGCCTGTGTAAACTCATGGGCTAACATCAACAATGTAGTCTACAGGGGCTAGGGTTGATGTCTTCCTTGGCAGGTGGACGGTAATAGGTCGTTGCTGTGAGCGCACTCTAGCTCTGGCTCGTGTTCTAGCGGCCGGGCCTGTCACTAAGTTGGGACCATAGGGATCACTATCGTCCTTGTCATCAGAATACGGAGTCGTGTATTGTTTTACTTTCGGCAATGTCTCCCAGTCTTTTCCTTTCCTTTCTGCGGCGGGTGACTGACTTGCCGGCTGTTGTCCTGCCTTAGAGGTGGAAGGTTGTTCCTTGGTTCTTTGTTCTAAGGCGAGTGGCTGCGTTTGGGGCTGCGCCCCTGTCTTTGAGGTTGAGGGTTCTTCCCCAGTGTCTACTGCAGCTGTCGCACGACAACAGTGATTAAGGTGATACCAGTATTCCTTACCTTCGACCTTGACTGCAGTGGGGGTAGCTAACACCACTTTGAAAGGTCCCTCTCTTCTTGGTTGTCTCCAATGTTTTCTCTTGAGCGTTCTGATGTACACATAGTCTCCAGGTTCTACCTGGTTATGTGGTTCCTCTGCTGCTATGCCATGGATATGTGGATATGGGTTAAATGCTTCACATAGCTTGACATTTCGCCTTCCATCTGTTCAAGCGATGGGCCCTTATAGGGTCCTCGTGTAAAAGCCACGGGCATTGGCCTGCCTGTCACCATTTCATGAGGTGTCAAGTGCGTTGTACGGTTTGTCTGCGAGCGCATTTTCATCAGAGCCAAAGGCAAAGCCTATACCCAATTCAGACTTGTGCTAGCGCATATTTTTGCAATTTTCTCTTTCAACACGTCGTTGGCTCTTTCTACTCTTCCTTGTGAACTTGGGTGATAGACACATCCCATCTTATGGTTAAAGAACAACGCTTGCGCAAGGGACTCAATTACTTTATTTACAAAATGAGGTCCATTATCTGAACTCAACTGATCTGGGATACCAAACCTCGGGATTACTTCTCTACACAAGAATTTTGCCACTGTCTTAGCATCATTCTTGGCACAGGCCACTGCTTCAACCCATCTACTGAACATGTCAATCACTACCAAAATGTATCGCTTCCCTTCTGCTTTTTCTGCCATATCCACAAAATCCATCATTAAGTGTCGAAACGGTCCTCGGGGTTCTGGAATGTGTCCTATTGGGGCTGTGAAATGCTTCCTGACATTTCTTTTAGCACATAGCTCACATGTTCTCAGTGTTTTGTCTACGAAGCTGGCTAGATATGGAGACCACCAATTTTTCCTGATAGTGTCTATTATCACCCTTCTGTTACAGTGATCTATCCTGTGGGCTTCCTTTATCAACATTGGTAACAGGGCTGTGGGTGCTACCCACAACCCCTCTCCGCCTCTCCATACTTCTGACTCTTTGTCCTGAAATGCACCTCGCTTTTTCCACTGTTCTACTTCTTCCGGATTGGCTGTGTTTTGTTCATCCCTAACATCTTCAATTGTCATCTCTCCTGGACCTGCATCTGGCTCTTCTCCCTGCATGAGTGCCATTATGCATCTATCCCCTACTGCTGCCTTTTTAGCTGCTTCATCTGCCGCAGTGTTTCCTTTAGTTATTGTTGTTCCATCTGTTTTGTGAGCTCTACACTTCACGATAGCTAATTTCTTAGGTAGCTGTATAGCTGCTAACAGTTCTGATATGGCTGGTCCATGGGTGATAGCAGAACCATCAGCCCTCTGGAAACCTTGCTGTGCCCAGATTGGTCCAAAAACATGACATGCCCCATACGCATAGGCTGAGTCAGTGTAAATTGTACACGTTTTTCCTGCTCCTAGCTTACAAGCTGCTGTCAATGCTTTTATCTCTGCCAATTGAGCTGAGCATGGTTGTGGGACAGTCACCTAGCTAATTGTTCGATATACATTCTCAATGAGGTCATATTCTATTACTGCATAACCTACTTTGTTTCCCTCATTGGTACGATAACATGATCCATCCACGAAGAAAATTTGTTGTGCCCCTAGAAGAGGTTGGGACTCTAAATCTGGTCGCGCTTTCAGGAACTTTTCAGATTCCTCTGTACAATTGTGTGGAGTCCCTTCACTCGGCAGCACCATTCTTTCGGCTGGGTTTACTGTGTTGCACCTTTCGATTGTCAACTCTGGTGCCGACAGTATTACATCATACCCTGTGCGCCTTGCATTGGTTATTACGAACGCTTGACTTGTCAATAATACATGCAGTGCATGTGATGTATACAGGGTCACGGGGTGACCCATCTTAATTGTAGAAGCTTTTTGATATGCAAATGCTGCTGCTGATATAGCACGATAACATGGCGGTATGCCCTTCTCAACATTATCTAACGCTGTGCTGAAGTAGGCAATAGGTTGTTTTCCTACCCCTTCCTGTTGCTGCATTAGTACCGCTGATGCAAAACCTTGTCTTTCTGACACGTATAGGTGAAATGGCTTGCTGTAATCTGGACTAGCCAGTGCTGGGGCTGAGGCTAGTGTGCACTTCAACATCTCAAATGCTGCTAATGCTTCTGGTGTCCATGTCAGCTGTGCATTGGGTTTAGCCTGATCTGCAGCTTTTATCATGTCTCTAAGTGGTTGTACTTTTAAGGCAAAATCGCATATCCATGGTCTACTAAACCCTGCCATGCCCAGGAATGACAACATCTGGCGCACAGTTTGAGGTTGTGGTGCATCACGTATAGCTTGTACATGAGCCGGTAATATCTTTCGTGTTGTTCCTTCTAGAACTCGTCCTAAATATTCCACCTTTCTCCGGCAGAATCATACGGCTCTTTATTTGTAGATTTACCAGATCTCTAGTCAGTACTTGGTTAAATATCGATGGGCTTTCGCAATATCCTTGGGGCAGGCTCGTATAAGTATATTGTTGCCCACGATAAGTGAACGCAAACAAGTGCTGAGAGTCAGGGTGCAATGGGACACTGAAAAAGGCTGAACATAGATCAATTACTGTGTACCATTTTGTTCCCCCTGGAATATTTGATAACAACGTGTGTGGATCTGAGACTACTGGAGTCTCGGCCACAACTATCAGATTGACTGGTCTCAAATCGTGGACCAATCTCCATTTGTCTGATTTTGGCTTTCTGACCGGAAAAATTGGAGTGTTGTACTGACTCCTAGTGGGGTTTAAAACACCTGCTTCCACTAACCCTTTAATAGTTGGCCCTATCCCTTCTTCCGCTTGTTTGGATAACTGGTATTGTCTTTGATAGGGTAGTGGAGCGTTGGGTCTGATTTGTATTTTTGCTAGCCCTGCTGATTTGACTAGTCCTACATCTGTTGCGTGCTTAGTCCATAGTTGTTCCGGAACTTCACCTAGTGCCTTTTCTACATCCTTTTCTGTTAACTCTTCCTCATCTGCTATTTGTGGCATCTGTACCTCTACTCCTACTCTTACTTGTATCTTTGTTTGCTGACTTACTAACATAGTGGTAGCTACTACCTGCTCTGTCCCTTTATAATCTATCTTTAGAAACGTTTTGTCTTCTGACATATATCCCCTAGAATTTCTTGTCGTGTTCCATTTCTCTACCCTTCCTGCTTCTCTCATCATAGGCCATAAATCTTTTGATTCAAAACCTTGCCCAATCATCAGGGAGATGTGGGAGACTGCGTCTCCAACTTGATACCATTCTTGAATCTGTTCAGGGAATACGGCATACATAGCTACTCCTTGCCAACCAATTATTATGCTGTCTGTGCTGATGTCATATTTTCTTCCTTCTAGTCGTTCTTCCCATAACGATGCATATTCTTCATCTTTTCCCCCTTCATCATATTTCAGGATACAATGCCATGGTCCTCTAGCCTCACGGCAATCTGGACGTATGTAGTTTAACATATTCTTTACATATTTTTGATGTATCTTTGTCCTTGACTTCCATCCAATACACTTTGTCCAGTTCTGTCATTTCCTCTTCTTGGCTTACTACTAGGTATTGTCGAGCTAACATTTCTGGGAGAGTTATCCACACTCCTGTTGGCCCACAGTGTATTATGGCTCCTAGTTTGCAGAGCACATCTCTTGCAAGAAGATTAGCTGGAGTGTCTGGGGAATAAAGTAGAGGTGCTTGCACTACTATTCTTTCTACAGTAATCCACTGTGGCTCGGTAAATCGTAGAGTCTGAGTTTTTCCTGAGAAGCCCACTGTTTTTATTGCTCTACGTGTGAGGGGAAGCTTTGTGCCTTCTTTTCCAATGCTTGTAAATGTTGCCCCTGTGTCAATCAGGAATGGGGCCTGTACTTCATTTCCAATTCCCACCATAATTGTTGGTTCTTGTGTAGGGTGCAGTGGTACACTGCACCAGCTCCCCCTCTGGCTTCTCTAGGCCTCTTCACATTCCTCCTGGAGCTGGGCCCAGTGGGCTCCCTCCAGGTGGTACTGGGGCTTGTCCTTGAAACCCTGGGCCCATCCATTGGCCTGTCCAATTTCCAGCTCCTTGTGGTGTTGCTACAGGTGCATGCTGCATTCCTGACTGCCCTGCTCCTTGTTGAAACATTGGAGCAGGCATCTGTTGTCTTCCTTGGTCTCCCATGACCCCGCCTATACTGTACTGTACTATACTGTGCTCCATACTGTAAGTAGGGACAATCATATTTCATGTGACCTGGGTTATTGCAATTCCAGCAGGTTTTTCCTTGTCCTCCTGTTCCCCAGGCCGGTCTCTGTGGAGGTTGTCTTCCTTGACCTCTGGTTGGTCCCCATCCGTGTTGTTGAGGTGCATACTGAGGATTCATGGGATAACTCGTTGGGTATCCCATGGGATACTGCATCATAGTTGGGGGCAAAGGCTGTGTCTGTATCACCACCACCTGTGGCACTCCTCCATCTTGGGGTGGTGCTACCTGAACTGCAGCTGGGGCGACCATGACTGCCGCCTGTTTGGTGTATTCTTTGTCCTCCTTCTTCTCTTTTCATGGCTTTCTTGTTTGTTTCTCGTCAGTTCCCCCAGTTGTGCCTTGTGCAGTTGCACCAACAAGTTCTCTTCAGCCTTCTTTGCCTCCCTTTTCCTTTTCCTGTGAAGTTCTGTATGGTGTATCACATTTGCCTTGAAGGTGGCCCATGGCATAGTGTTCAAACCCACTACCGTTTCCAGCTGGTCTTGAACTTCTGCTGGAAGTGCTCTTTTCAACATGAGTTTGAACAGTGTCATACTTGTGGGCGTCTCATCCCACGAGGTTCCCATTTCCTCCCTCCAAGACTCCTGGTGTTTCAATATAAACTGGGCAACTCCCTCCTCTTCATCCAGCTTTAGTTTCTCCACTTTGCCCGGATCGGCTTTAGTTGGGTATGCTTCCCTTAGCTGATCCCACAGACGGTTTCTGAATGGGCCAAAGGTTATGCCATCTGCTCTTGAGTCATTCGCTTCTTTTCCTAGTCAGGCGAGGCCGAACATTTCTATCATTTTTGCCTTCCCAATTGTCAGGCATAGGATTGCCTTCAGGTCTCTCAAGGCCAGACTCTGTCCCATTGTCTGTTCCTCAAACTTTGTGATCCATTTCTGTGCTCCTTCACATACACTTGGCAGTCTTTTTACTAATCCGGTCACATCCATGAAGGTCCATGGCACATAATGTATTTGCTGTCCTTTGACTATTAGAGGATACTGTGCTGCCGTCTTTGGCATTGTGTACTCGTTCGGCTCGGCTGCTGCTGCTCCACGCAACTCAGGCTCATCTATCTCCCCCTCTTCGTCGCTGGAGGTTTCAGTTTCTTCTTTGTCTACCTCCCCTCGTTGACTTTGAGCCTGCGACCGTGTGACCACATGTCTTCGGTCCTGTAGTAGTTTCCACTTCACTTCATCTCTTTTGTCTCTCATGGTGGGCTTGGCCCTCTTTCCTCGTTTTACTCTTTCGGCTATCTTTTTTTTACTCTTTGGCTATCTTTTCTTCTTGTTCTTGCAACCTTTTCTCCAAGCCTTTGCATATTGCTGCTGTGGTTTTTTCTTTTTCATATTGCAAGCCTCTTATCCTTTGCTCGGCACTCCTCCACCCTCATTTCCAGGTGAGATGTGTGTACTTTCAATTCCTGCATTGTCTCATCTGCCATACAACTTTGTTCCAGAGCTGCTTTAATTGCTTCGCCTTGTTCTTCGTCTGGCCATAGGTTTACCGGCTCTAGGGAGGTTAACTGTACTTCTCCATCTATCCTCACTTTCATGCTTCTCTTGCTAGGCTGAGACCTCTCATCCTCTGGGCCCATCCCTTGGGTTATTTCCTTCTCGTTTTCTGTATCCAGGGAGGTCTGTGACTGCTGTCCAGCCAATCTTTTCACCCTTTCGTCCACCGTTTCCGCTCCTCTTTTTTCTTCCTCCTCTCGTTGGTGCTCTCCTTGTCCTCCATGGCCCGCCGTGAGGCCCTTTTCAGTGCGAATTTCCAGCTTTTTTAGGGATTCGTGCATTTTATCCATCAGTGCACCACTGTCTGTCCTGTATTAGCCCTCTACTTGCCCAGTAGGGCTCGTCTATCCTCCTCATCTGATATTCTCTTGCCTTCGGGGTTGGTGTGCTGTGTGCTTGCATATATTGCGATTGGGGATGTCCCCAGCCATTCCGTGTTTATAGCCTCTGTCTGTTGGTGAGATAGGTGAGGATGTTCTCTCCCCCACTGGGTATTAATATCTTCTATCTGATCGTCCCAGTGCAACTTGTATCCACCGCCTTCGCCCATTTCCTGTCGATATTCTTTTCCTTCTTCTTTTGTAGTCCCTCTTGGGTTTTCTGAGCCCTCCTTTTGCTTATCTTTGTGTCTTAAGCAAATTCTCATTCTCATTCTCATTCTCTTCCCTCTGGCTACTGTACCTTCTTCTGAGGAAGGATGATAGGGCCCTTCATACTTGTTCTTAGTATCTCCTTTTTCTGCTGACATTTGCTGGATTACTCCTTAGACTTGTCCACCCATGATTTCCAGTTCTATTTCTTGTGCTTCACCTTCCTCTCCCGTATTTATTACGGGGTATATTCCATGGTAGTTGGGCTTCTTTTGTTCGTTGTACGGCGGGGGCTGGAGCTGCTCCACCCATTCGCCTGATGGTGGGGCTGTAGCCTTCTCTTTCTCCTGTTCTTCTCTCATCATTCTTTCCTTCTCCTGTTCTTTGCTCTGTGGCGCTTTTAGCTTCTCTTCCCTTCTTCTCTTTCCTTCCGTTCAAACCACTCCACTATCTCCCATTTCTTCATAGTGTTATCCATACTCTCCTTTTTCGCTTCCCCCCAACATTCTATCCTTTTCTTCATCTTTTTACATTTCCCTTCATCAAATGTTCCACTTTCAGGCCACAGCAATTCTCCCTTTGTCCGGTCTTGCCACTTTTTCATGTACTTCTTGATTTCTTTTTCAGCATCCTTGTGCTTTATTATTATAATTGCAGCTGGAGTGATCAGACTTTTTCCCTTCTGCATCATGCACCCCTGTCTCGCCCTTGTGGCACTGTCACGTGGTACTGGATTTCTGTGTACTGTTGACTATTTCAGCTGAACGTTTATTCTTTTTCTGGTAAACGTGGTTGTGCAGGATTCCCTCTAGTATGGCTCTCAGGAGAAACAAGGCAAGTATAAGTACAATAGGTACAACTTTAATTAAAATTAAAATTAAATTAAAATTGATTAAAATCAATCAATTACACAATCAACCAAGTATTGATTCAAGTATTAACTCACTAATCAATCAAATAAACTACCAGTTAATCAATTAGTTCCAATTAATCCAGTCCAGATTACAATTAAATCGTTGCAGTCATTTAGTAAATTCTCCCAACTGGTTCATCATCCTCATCTAACAACTCACTTATAACATCATGTAATGATGTGTCCTCTAACCGTTTAGAGAATGCCCAGATCTTCAGCTCCCACAAACTTTGATACTCAGGGGTGAGTTTGGTCTCATTGGAAAGAAAAACAATCTCTAGTTTCAGATACAAGTATCAGGGTGATTCTAGGCCTTACTGGCACAGAGTTACAGAGGCTAGAATGGAGGGTTTCATTTCCACCCAAATAATTTTACTGTAAAAAATACTACAAAACACTACGGTAAACACAAGCCAGGAGCTACTGTAATGAACAACTCAAGGTCATAGCCACACTGTTACGTTGCAGGACAAAGGCGAGTGAGGATCCAAATGCAGATTTTTGAGTTTTAATCATTCAAAACACAAATGCAGCTGAACAGACAGGCAGACAGAACAAGGCAACAAACAGGGCTAACAGGAAATGGGAACAGGCACACCAACATCCAACATGCAATAACGACCAACACCAGGGAAGTGAACAAACAGAGTATAAATAACAGACAGGAACCAATCACAGCGCAGAAACAATCAGAGACAAAGACAACACACCTGAAGCAGAGAAGGAGTACAATTAATGTCCATGGAAACCAAAGAGTGGGCGGAGCAAACAATTAACAACCGGGAAAGACAGCAGACAGAAACAGGACAGAAACACAGACAGACTCATTACAGAGCCCCCCCCAGGAGTGGATTCCAGACACTCCAACGCAAAACCGGAGGGTGGTGGAGCGGAGGCGGAATAGGGGGCGGGAAGGCGGGCCAGGTCCATGTGGTGGCAGAGGGCAGGGCAGAGCCGGCGAAGCTGGAGGCCAGGGCGGAGCCGGCAGAGCAGGAGGCCAGGGCGGAGCCGGCAGAGCAGGAGGCCAGGGCGGAGCCGGCAGGGCAGGAGGCCAGGGCGGAGCCGGCAGAGCAGGAGGCCAGGGCGGAGCCGGCAGGGC
The DNA here is from genome assembly GCF_030014155.1 of Tachysurus vachellii. NCBI lineage: Eukaryota > Metazoa > Chordata > Actinopteri > Siluriformes > Bagridae > Tachysurus > Tachysurus vachellii. The sequence goes on along the minus strand of NC_083465.1, from coordinate 8,157,681 downwards.
AGGAGGCCAGGGCGGAGCCGGCAGAGCAGGAGGCCAGGGCGGAGCCGGCAGAGCAGGAGGCCAGGGCGGAGCCGGCAGGGCAGGAGGCCAGGGCGGAGCCGGCAGAGCAGGAGGCCAGGGCGGAGCCGGCAGGGCAGGAGGCCAGGGCGGAGCCGGCAGAGCAGGAGGCCAGGGCGGAGCCGGCAGAGCAGGAGGCCAGGGCAGAGCCGGCAGAGCCAGCAACCAGAGCGGGACTGGAGACCAGGGTGGCGCCGCAGGCAGAGTCAGCGACCAGAGCAGGACTGGAGGCCAGGGTGGTGCTGCAGGCAGAGCCAGCGACCAGAGCAGGACTGGTGACCAGGGTGGCGCCGCAGGCAGAGCCAGCGACCAGAGCAGAGTTGGTGGCCAGGGTGGTGCTGGACCGAATTGTAGTTTTCTAAACCTCCAATGAGAAGTGGGAGAAGTGGGAGATGAACTTCTGCTTACGGTTTTCTGTCAGAACTGTAATTATTGTGAGGCGAGCAAAGTGATTTGGATGAAAGGCTTAGATATTCCAATTCCTTGGACTCTTGGGAATCTATGGAAAAAAATATTTGTCTTGGAAGATATTACCCCAGTGAAGAAAGGGAAGAGCTTAAAGGCAAGTAAACAAACTGAACTAGCGCCGCCTAGTTCAGGTAACAATCAACTTGCTTACATTTGTATGTCTGCTATAAATCATATTATGCTTTGTGTGTGGGCTTCTTATTTTCACTCAGTGTACCACTCTGTATCTCATACAGTCCCCTGTTATAAAAAGATGTTCTGCTTGTTGTGTGTTATGTTTCTTACCTCTTTTTGCCGACAATGCAGTTCCCAGATCCCATTCAACTTGTCCAATCAGTATACCTACAGTACAAAGAGTAATTCATCCTCAATTCGGATTATGGGATTAACAGTACATTGTAATTAATTTTACTACATCACACATCAAACCGAATCGTCATTCGGTTCAACAATGCACATAAACAATCCATACACATTTTACACGTTACCGTGCACTCATTACCGTATACACTTATCACCGTGTACTTATTTATGTACACACGTACACTTATCACCGTGTACTTATTTACGTACACTTATCACCGTGTACTTATTTACGTACACTTATCACCGTGTACTTATTTAAATACACTTATCACCGTGTACTTATTATCATGTACTTATTATCGTGTACTTATTATCGTGTACTTATTATCGTGTACTTATTATCGTGTACTTATCACCGTACACTTATCACCATACACTTATTACCATACACTTATTACCGGGGGCCCCCCATCCCTACCAAGCAGACCTGTCTCACCCGACAGCGGTATCTAGGGACTAACGCGTTTTCACCACCTGCCCGTTCTGCCCCGGTCCATGAGTTTAATAGCACTCACACCGGCGGTACGCCACAGGAATTTTTCCAGGCCTAACCACAACACAGTATATCTGTTGCAATGAATAAATATCCACTCATGAGATTTTTTTCACACACACACACACACACACACACACACACAAATCAAAACCTTATCTACTTATGGGGCTTTCCCTTTGCTTTTTCTCATCCGGTTCTTTATTTCACCCTTAGGGGTTCTTGACTTCGAGGGTGGCTGTCTGCCTTCCTCTCCAGGGCGACCCCTCCCCTCTCAGGTCACAGATTCACTATACACAGACTTTTGACTATAACAGGCGTCTGCTTACCTTATTATTATGGCCGGCCTCTGTAGCCCTTCAGAGAGAGTGGTCCCGGTTCTGGACGCAGTTCAGGCCGTCCCTATCAAGTCCCATCTGGGTTCAAGTCAACACATCGCAGGGAGACCTCCACACTTAGACTTTTGGTTGATAAAGACTGTTCTAGTTAGACTTAAATGATAACATTATAATTACTACAAACAATACACTGAGAAAACTCCTCAGACCTGGATGAGAATGAGCAAACTTCTTTATTGTGGTCAATCAGCCAACAATTCTTTAAGAGAAATTGCCAAGTTAAAAGTAACAAAAGAAAACCCAAAAAGAGCATCTTCATGAAGAGCATTGGCATGCAATCAAAAAACAAAACTCTCAAGAAGGTCCTGCAAAGTAGCGTTTTTTTTTTTACACACAATTTTTTGACCCCCAAAAAATCTCCTCAATATATACCCTGGCACTTCTAGGCACCTCCTCTTTGGTTCCCATCCTCTCCGGCAAGTTCCCAGTCCCATGGTGGAGTTCCACCTGGTGTTCTTCCTCATATCACCTTATTTACCGGAATTACCTCCTATGTTTTCTAAATAACCTAACATCCTGTTCACTACAATCCCCTTATTTCCCATCACCTTTTACCCATATGCCCATTTACGGATTTTCCTCCCCTTGGTTCCCAGGGCCCAGGTCTGGGAACCAGGTCTGGGAACCTGGGTCTTCTTCATTCTACATAACAATTTTGAGCCATGGTCTGGGAACCATGGTCTTCTTCATTCTACATAACAATGTATGAGCTAAGGTCTTGGAACCATGGTCTTCTTCATTCTAAATAACAATTTTGTTATTGTTATTAAAAATGTGCTCAAAAGAGCTTTACTTCCTGGTCAATGTTACATTTGCCTCTTAGTTTTTTTCATGACAGACGTCCTAAGGATTAATCCTTCATTCAACTACAATGAGTAAGTTTCTCCTTTGCTATTTTCTTCTGTACATGATTTTTACTGATTATAAGTCACTCTATGAGTCTGGTTTATGTCTAAAGTTATTATGTTAAAAGAAAGCTCTTATTTATTCGTCATCTTATATTGTTACTATTGCTAAGCTATTGCTGCTATAATGTTGCTTGTGTACAAATGGAGTGCTTTGATGACTCCTCAAGCCTGCTAAATGCCTGAATTTGTTATGATCTCAGCCTGTCTTTGCCCAGGCTGGGCTTGCTTAAGCATATCTCGAGCTTCAGCTCCTCTATCTCTACTAAGTTACTCCCCTTATCTCCTTAGATCCTTCGCCTCGGGGTCAGCCAATTCATCCTGGTTGCACCATCTGGTCCTTCCCTCACCATCCTCGTCCTTCCCCCTACCCAAGGTCAGTGCCTGCTGACGTCATGGCGGGCTATCACCGCTTCCAGCTTCTTCATATCACCCATGAGCTCACTACGTTTCTGGAACAGCTCTGTTCTCCTGAACTTCCTGAGCATCCTCATCTGCTGTTCTATATCATGAGGAGGCCTCCCACTTACACTTCCTCCTCTCAAACCCCTCTGGCTAACCTCGTGGACCAGAGAACTCAAACTGATGGCTGTCCTCATGCTGAACTTTGCTACCCTGAGCTCGGAACTCCCATCTCTCCTCCTCGTCCCTCAGTGCTTCCTCATGCCTATATTCGTCCTCTCACTCCTGTCTTGGCATCTCCTTCCTCTGATTCTGGCCCTGGATCTCCAGATTACATTCCTTCTTCTCCCTCTGATTATGGCCCTGGATCTTCAGATTACACCCCTACTTCTCCCGTTTACTAAGTTTATTTATAATAAACATATAAACATTTCCTCTTCCATTCTCTAGTTATATATATTACCTTAAAATTATTACAACATCTGGTTTATTCCCATGTGTCTTATGACTCCAATCATACTTCCCTTAAGGCATATCACTCTATTTCTAAGGCATTTTAAGGCTTTTAAGGAGATATTCATCCTCTTTCTCTTTCTCCTCCTCTTCCTCCGATTCTGGCGCTGAATCCCCTGTTTACATTCCTTCTCCCTCTGATTGTGGCTCTGAATCCCCCGTTTACATTCTTTCTTCTCCTGTCTACTAATTTACTATAATAGCCAGTCCTTCTTTTATCCACCCTCTGACTTCTGGTTAATGTAATCTCTAGTTATATATTACCTTGGTATTAATATAATAATAATAATTATATTATAATATAATATAATCTAATTATAATATATTCTCTTAAGGCTCAAGGATTTTTCACAACAAGAGGATTAAACAGTTAGTATTGGTTTTGTTATTTTTCATTATTTTCTTTGGCGTCACTACCGTCTCATTTTCTCTTGGTTAACATTTTTATAGTTTTGTTAGAGTTGTCCCGTTACCTATTTTTTTCACCTGGACAATAAACCACATTTTATGGTTATTTCTTGTCCCTGCATTTCTTTGCCCTACTACACCCACAAAAGAACACCACAGCCATAAATGTTACACCTTACCCTAGACCATGTACAAAAAGGTCGTAACAAAAGATTTTTGAAAGAAACAAGAGAAGTGATACCAGTCTGTAGTTGTGGCATTTCAAACATTTTTTTATTAATATAATGGCTTTTAATGCAAACTATCATATATTTTATTATTTATCCTAAAATAATGTAAAAATCCCTTTGGTCTTTTTGTTAGACTTGAAAAGACCAAAGGGATTTTTACATTATTTTAGGATAAATAATAAAATATATGATAGTTCGCATTAAATATTCGCATTATATACGGTTGCGTGAAAAATTGCATTTTTTTTTTAATGCAGAAGGTCAGACCACTGGGTAATGGATTGCCCTAAGAAATATTGAGGGGATGCCAAGAACCAGGAGGCATGAGGTTTGGACAGGAGGCATGAGGTTTGGACATGTCTAGCAAAGAATTGGAGTTTGCTGTTGCACTTGTGAATGAAACCTATGCTAAATATAATAAGCCAGATTTAATGAAATGCCAGTGATTACATTACTTGTCGAACAAATACCGATACAGTTTCTAGTTGACTCAGAAGCAGGGCACTCTGTAATATGATTGTTAGAATTTTCCACCTAGAATGAGCAATCACTCCCTGTCTACAACAGGAGAATCAGGGATGTCAGTCATTGAGACATTGTCAGCGCCATTAGGGTGGAAATGTAATTATACTGTACAGAAACAATTTGAATCCTCTTGGAAAATGGCCTTAGGAAAATAGATGTTACAGGTCACTCAGACTCATAATTGGGAGCAAACCAAGCAGCCAGCAGTTTTACAGCCCAAAATATAGCATATATCACTAAATTCTCTGGCTAGAGGGAAAAGAGATGTGGAGATCCATCCTGATGACAAATCAGACCCCAACTCATTGTACAAAATTGAAGCAACATGAAGACCTCCAGTGACCATTACTCCAAAATCTGATTACAGGCCAAAAAAGGCTCAATATCCCCTAAAACCAGAAGCTATAGCAGGTATAACACCAGTGTTAAACTCCCTGTTAAAAGCTGGAGTTACTTTGCCATGTGAGACTTCTGTTCTGCTACAACTCCTGTGCAACTCCCACTATTACCACTAATCAATATGCCAAATCCATACACTATCTCATCCAAAATTCCAGCAGTTTTCTGTTTCCAATTTGGCCAATGCATTCTTTAGTGTACCGGTACACCCAGATAGTCAATGTTGCTTTGCATTTTCCTTTAATGGTATCCTTTAATTCCTTTAATTGTATCACATCGTCTGTATTGTCTTGTTTAGTCTGTATTGTCTTGTAAAGTATCTTGTAAAGTGTCTGAAAATGTGATTCCGCTACTCTCCACCCTCTAGCTCCTTCGGAAAGTGGTTTTCAATTCAATTAAATTTATTTGTGTAGCGCTTTAACCATGCGAATGTAGGAGAAAATTGCCTCCAACCTACATTGGCCCAGGCTATCTCCTGCAATCTGACTACAAGTTTAAACAATAATTCTAAGTTGAAGTTCGAAGAAGAAATAATCAGCCAAACTCACGAAGACTGGATTCAGTTGAGGTACAGTAGGTTTATTGACAGTCGTATAGACAGCAATCAACCAGCTGGTACCAGGGATACAAGTTTGTCCAATAGACGATACTTGCACCGAAGCACTGCTGATTACAAAAAGCTTATTTACAGTTCTGACATGCCCCCATTTCGCCATACCCTCCCTCGTTATCCAATCATAATTCAGCTCACGTACTCAGTTTCGCTCGCTTACAGAAAATTACCATTATTTCCAAAGGGTCAATGTTTTACCTATGCATTAGGCCATCTAAATTCCCATTATCTTCCAACAAAGGGGCCCCATTCCTACAGTTCTTAAGCCTACAGCCTACGTCATCAGGCCATGGAGCTTATAAGTTGGTTTTATGTGCTTTTAGACTGTATTCTCCTTTCTGAGGTCTTCTTCAACACAACTCAACACAACACAATTTTGTCATGGGTATGTATGGATTTCTTGTACTTTGGAAACTTGGTGCCTACCAACATCTCTTTTTCTTTATATGATTTGATCCTGTTCTTCTATTCCCTGCTGAAAAATCCAGCATAAACCAGCATTCCATACTGGTCCAGGCTGGTTTTTACTGGTTCATGCTGGTATAGTGCTGGTATAATGCTGGTCAGTGCTGGTATAGTGCTGGTATAGATGGGTGGCTAGCATAGTCATGGTGTTATCAAGCAAAACGGGGCTGGTGTAGCTGGTTAACCAGTATGATCTTTCTGGAATGAGCTTTATGGGAACAACCTTTATTTTTGCTTGTGTATGTTTCTATGTAACACAATATATTAATATAAGATTAAAACACAATATATTGGAATATATTTAATTATAAGTGTGTTATTTCTTTTGCTCCCTATTTTGAATAAAGAACTGAAATAACAAAGCTCAAAAAGCTTTGAGGGAGGGATTAAAGTGTCTCCACAAATTAAATATAGTAATACCAACAAATGTTGACTTCCCGGGCTCCATGAGGGAAGCAGCATATAAATCATACAGAATGATGGTTTTTGAATGCTTCTACACGACGAATCTGCTGATCACTGGGAATCAGAATGTTTGCATACATGAGGTACCTGAATGGCGGCTGCACGGCAGTTGTTTCAACTAGCGATATTAAGGACTTTAATTACGACATATTTGACCAAACTCAGGTTTATTCGGTACGATGGAAGCAAGACTTCTTCAGGGCATAAATACTAATGCTTAAAGGTATGTAACTTAAGCAGTAGCTGATTTATCGTAACTCGTTCACTGCACAATATAAACAAATGAGCGATATATAGTTTTGTTTCTTATTTTGTTTCTATAATTTTTCAGAGAATAAAGAAGACATAGAGCAGGAGTTGTCTAAAGGCAAATGACTCCGGGTAGCACCTCTTAAAAAACATGGTCATCGACACCACATACTACTTGTTACTCGCTAAAAGAGAGAGCTATATATAAATATGTGTGTGTGTGTGTGTATATATATATATATATAAAGAAAACCATGTAAATGATAGGAATATCCATAATGTTTTTCTTTATTAAGAAGTGAATTGCAATTCTCTAGAAAATTGTCTTGGTCTTTATTTAACTATGAATATGCACTAAGAAATGTGATATGTAACAAATGGGTTTTGTTGTGGTCTTGCTGGGATTATACTAGCATCCAAAGGACAACATATGTTGACCAGCACACCAGCATCCCAGGCTGGTCGGCCCGCACACCAGCATCCCAGGCTGTTCGGCCCGCACACCAGCATTCCAGGCTGGTAGGCCAGCACACCAGTATCCCAGGCTGGTCGGCCAGCACACCAGCATCCCAGGCTGGTCGGCCAGCACACCAGCATCCCAGGCTGTTCAGCCCGCACACCAGCATCCCAAGCTGTTCGGCCAGCACACCAGCAACCAGCACCTAATGCTGGACCAGCATACCACCATCCCAAGCTGTTCGGCCAGCACACCAGCATCCCAGGCTGGTTGGCCAGCACACCAGCAACCAGCACGTAATGCTGGACCAGCATACCACCATCCCAAGCTGGTCCCAGCATGCAAAACATACCTTATGTTGGACCAGCAATGCTGTTTTTTTAGCAGGGTTGTTCTGTCTCTTTGGATACGTTGTGCAGTAGCCATTAGTTTACTTACAGTATTAACCAAGTGGCCAGAGTCTGTACATGCTTACTGAGACTCTATGGACTTCTGTGTTGTGTTCTAGCTTCAATCTCTGCATGGGTCGCGCAACTTTTGGATGAAACCAACCTTTCTACACCATCACCTACTGCCGATTTTCTCACTGAGGTCATTACTCATTATATTCAGGATATGGAGAGTCGTGGTCAGCCTAGTGACACATATACTCTTAAGGGGGTCGATGTTTCAACCCAGACTGCCACAGTTGCTACCAAGGCTACTCAAACTCCTTCAGCCCCATCCACAAGCACACAAGCTACTCAAGCTCCATGGCGTGTTAACAAAAAGACTCAATATCCTCCTCGTTATGCTATCAAACCATTTTAGACTCTTTTGATTTTGCATCTTCTGACCTTATGCTCAGTTTTGGGCCTTATCATTGTGTGCACATGTGTCCCTTCTGCCTTTGTGTGTGTTGGTAGCTGTGTACTCTCAGCCTAAAGGGGTATTTAGTTATTCTTTACCTTTAATGGCCGTGCCTAGGACCTGCTCGCCTCCATGAGCCTAATGGCCTGTGCATTGTATAACATTTGACTTTCAATGTATGTTCTTTTTCCTCTCTCACCTTTCCCCTAATTTATGTTGTCTTTTACATTATTTTAGAGAAAATTTACTACACGAATCGTCAGAACAGATGCAATTTTTGCTCTGAGAATTTTGATGAAGTATAGGGATGGTCAGAGGGAGTTGCACTGTGTGTTTTTAGACTTGGAGAAAGTGTATGACAGGGTGCCAAGAGAAGAGCTGTGGTACTGTATGAGGAAGTCAGGAGTAGCAGAAAAGTATGTCAGAGTGGTGCAGGACATGTATGAGTGGAGCAGGACAGTGGTGAGGTGTGCTATAGGTCAGACAGAGGAGTTCAAAGTTTAGGTGGGACTGCATCAGGGATTAGCTCTGAGCACCTTCCTGTTTGCTATAGTGATGGACCAGTTGTCAGAGGAGGACAGACATCCTTGGACGATGATGTTTGCAGATAACATTGTGATCTGTAGTGAGAGCAGGGAGCAGGTGGAGGAAAACCTGGAGAGGTGGAGGTTTGCGCTGGAGAGAAGAGGAATGAAAGTCAGTCATAGTAAGACTGAGTACATGTGTGTGAATGAAAGGGAGGGAAGTGGAACACTAAGGTTACAGGGTGAAGAGGTGAAGAAGGTACAGGAGTTTAAGTACTTGGGGTCAACAGTCCGGCAGTGCAGGCAGGTTGGAATGGGTGGAGAAAGGTGTCAGGAGTTCTGTGTAATAGGAAAATATCAGCGAGAATCAAGGGGAAGGTGTACAGGACAGTGGTGAGACCGGCCAACAGAAAGTGTGGTGTAGTATCTGCAGAAGAGACACACACAAAGATGCAACATGTAGATGTAAGGACATTAAAGACAAAAAGGATGGCGCAAGTAAAGCTTCAGAAGATGTCGAGGACTACGCGTTCAAGATGAGAGACAGAGAGACCGGTGTCCAGCAGCAGCCGACATGCAGCATTCATGAAAAAGGACTAATGGTGGACACGGGGGCTACGTCTCATATCATCACAGACATAACTATGTTTAAGAGTTTCAACAGCACATTCAGGCCAGAATGGCACAGTGTCGAGCTGGCAGATAGCACTCGATGCAACGGGGTCGCTTAGCGGAGGGGAAATGCTGAGATTTCCCTCATCGACAGCGGAGGACAGCAACGCAAGGAGGTGCTAAAAGGCGCTTTTTTGTACCGCCATACCACCAAAGCATCTTTTCATTGAAGGCAGCGACCACAAGTGGGGCTACGGTTGTTTTTAAAGAAGATAAAGACACCCTGATAACCAGAAACGATACCAGATTTAACAAGCACGTATACGGCACGTTGAATTATTTGCATACTGGAACTGAATCTCATGACAAGTGTAATGCATGCCATGACATACAAACATGGCACGAGATTTTAGGCTACTGTAACTATGACGATGTTATTAAGTTACAGGATGTTGTTGAAGGTATGCAGATCAAAGGTAAGAGTGTGAGGTAAGTATTCAGGGAAAGTTTGCCCAAACCAGAAATAGAGATCCTGATACCAAAGCAAAGGCTCCCTTACAGATGGTACATACAGACCTTGCAGGTCCAGTAGCCACAGAGTCGATAGACGATTACAAATATGTGAAGTCATTCACTGACGACTACTTGAGCGCAGTGTTTGTATATTTCGAAGTGACACTGTACAGGCTACGGAAAAATTCCTAGTGGATATATCCCCTTACGGGAAAGTGAGGTGGATAAGATCCGACAACGGAACAGAGTTTACATGCAATGACTTTCAAACATTATTGTGGAAAAACAAAATCAGACATGAAACATCAGCTCCGTATTCACCACATCAGAACGAGACTGCAGAGAGGGGTTGGCGTACTCTTTTTGAGATGGGTAGGTGCATGATAGTTGAAAGTGCATTACCAAAACAACTATGGCACTACACAATACAAACAGCAGCAATGGTACGTAACAGGTGTTCAACAAGCGTACGGGACAAACCTCTTATGAGTCGATGACAGACAAGAAGCCTAGTGTGTCAAAAATGCAAAAGTTTGGATCTGTAGGCTATACGTACAAACAGGACAAAGGAAAATTTTATTCCAGGTGTGATCATTTTGTAGGTTACGACAAGAACAGCCCAGCTCACTTGGTGTATCATCCAGATATAAACAAAGCACAAAAGCACAGACTAGTGAAATTTGTGCATAAAGCAGTTGCAGAAAAACAGACAGGTGAGCCAGATCTAAGCGATGGCTATGGCGGAGTGAAACTGATGAGACTACACAGAGTAGGAGTGCAGAAAATGCTCCAGAGCCAAGTGTACACAGAGTAGAAGTACACATAGTGATAGTCTAGGTGAAGCAACAAGATCTAGTGACCACAATCAAACACAACAGAATGTGACAGATGGTGAACTCGAGAGTAGGAGGTATCTAGAGAAACTAGAGAGAGAAAAACACAGAGTTACTTAGATGACTTCGTAACTGAAGACAGTGATAATGATGGGGTTAATATCACAGTAGATTATTGCTGCAGAGTGGTGTGTGGCATTCCACAGACTTTTGAGGGAGCAATGAGGTCAACTAACTCAAAAGAATGGATAAAAGCCATGGATGAAGAAATCCAGTCTCTAAACGAGAACAAAAGGTTTACACCGAAAACACTGCCAATAGGCAAGGAAACAGTGGGGGGTAGATGGGTTTACTGTATCAAGACTGATGTAGATGGAAAAGACCAATACAAAGCATGGTTTGTGGCCAAGGGTTACAATCAGAGAATGGGAATAGACTATGGGGAGACTTTTTCACCCACTGCAGACTTAACAAGTGTAAGGGTGGTGCTACAGAAAGCAGCATAGGAAAATTTACTCCTGCATCAAATGGACGTGAAAACAGCATACTTGCACACTCCCATAGACTATGAGATCTACATCAATCCACCAGAGGGTTACCAAGAGAAATAGGCTGTAGTTTACAAGCTAGAGAAATCACTTTTCGGTTTGAAACAATCCGGGCGAAACTGGAATAAGATTTTGCACAATTGTCTTTCTGAGAATGAATTCACACAAAACCCAGCCAACCACTGTGTTGTATGCCAAAGAGTCAAAAGAAGAAAAAGTGGTCATAATTACATGGGTCGATGATTTAATTATTGCAGCAAGCAATCAAGAGAGACTGAAAGAAGTGAAAGAGATGCTTGCAGAAAAGTTTAAAATGAAAGTCCTGGGTAAACTGAAACATTTTCTGGGTTTTGATTTCAATCTATCAGATCGGTATGTAACAATAACACAAGGAAAGTATACTAACAAGATACTACAGTGTTTTAATATGCAAGACTGTAGGATCAGAGAAACACCATGTGAACAAATGTTAGAGTATACTGAAAATGCAGTAAAAATGAAAGATGTCAAAATGTACAGAGGAGCTGTGGGAAGTCTTATATACAGTACCTGACTAAACAGGTACTCTACTCTGCACCAGACCAGATTTGAGTTTCCTAGTGAGCAGGTTATCACAGAATTTTGCTGAGCCTACAGAAGAACAGCGGGTCACTGTGAAGCATGTGTTTCGTATCTTAAAGGTACAGCAGAGAAAGGGTTAAGTTTTAGAAGTAATGACTGTGATAAATTAGGTATACAATCCTACAGTGATGCTGACTGGGCAGCTGATACCAGTGACAGACACAGTACTACCGGATACTGTGTAAGTTTAAGCCAAAACAGCTCTCTAGTATCATGGAAGACCAGAAAGCAGCCAACTGTGGTGGAAGCAGAATACATGGCACTTGCTTCAACCATACAAGAGTGTTTATACCTAGAGCAGTTACTGGGAGGTATAGATAACTACAAGTACACACAAACTGTAATACATGAGGACAATCAGGGAACAATTGCTTTTGCCAAAAATCCTGTAAACAGACGAAGTATCATTTTATCAGGTCTATTGTAACTGAGGGAAGAGTACAGTAACTTTGATGTATAGTTCTACTGATAACATGATTGCTGATGTAATGACCAAACCTGTAAATAAGTTAAAACTGGATAGGTTTTGCAGGTGCTCTTTTTGGAGATTTATATGTGTGTGACAGGGGTCCACATTCATTCTATCTTCTATTTTTGTTTATATAACAACCTGAGTACAAGTGGGAGTGTTAAAATATGTTCGTAATGTCCTCAGTTGTATGTTAATGCTGTACAGTTCTGTATTATGCATATGAGTAAGCCACAGTAGGGAATTAAAGTGTAAAAGCGTTTGCGTTAATATGTTTGTCCTAAGGTAGTTATGGTTGTCTCTTACTGTGAGCTGTCTGACCGTGAGACTGATCTGTCGCAGCTAAAGAAACAAACATGCCAGGGAACGGCTAATGATCCATCTCTATCATCCATTTGCCATCCAAATGCAACGCTAGCTGCAACAGTAGTGTAGCACAACTCAACAGTTCACATTAAAGACCAATACGTTGATAAAAATATGATTATAGCTCGAAAAACTGATGATTTGTTTGTGGTATGCTCATTTTCATGACATCTTAGGGATGTGTTTTGAGTGAATCCCTGCATGCATGTACAATACTATTGTGTAGGGTTGAGCGAGTACAGAATTATCTGTATCTGTATCTGTATCTGTTAACCATATGAATTATCTGTATCTGTATCTGTAGTCGGAGTGGGTGGGGCCTAACCCGGAAGTAGGCAAGGCTTGTCTTGAAATGGGCGGGGCTTTAACCGGTATGTTATTTTAAGCATGCAATTGATATGGATTGATCAGAAATTGTTATATTTATTGCTGATTAGAAAAATATTTACAGGACAGCATCAGGATTGAGCTTCGGATCAATGGTTTTGATCACGATAGCAAACGAACTATATTACAGAACAGGTTTTGCAACAATGAAAACAAAACAATGCAGTGCAATTATGAAGTAAAATGTAATGAACAACATAACTTTCTTTTTTAACTTTTAATTTTTTTATGATCAGTGTGATTTTTTTTCTTTTTTTTTTCTTTTTTTGGTTCTTTTTTATTTTATTATTTCCACACCAGGTGTGTGTGTGTGTAGCTTAATAATTAATTTGTAATATTTATAACACTAGCTTACTACTTTTATGTTTTTATACAGCAAAAACGTGTCAGACACTCAGTGTCTGGTTACTGGTTAGAGACAGCTGAAGGTTTAAAAAAGAAAAAAAAATCTCCGACAGGCAGAGACGCAATGCGAGTCGCATTCTACCAAGCAAGCACCACATCTGAACGAACCCACGTTTACCAGAACTCTACTGGTTAGTAAGTACGTATTATTAATGTTACAAGCCGAAGTAAAAAGCTGAAGAAACCCTAAACGTTAACGGAAAAGACCCGCGAACCCGAGTGACTGAGGGAGAGACAGAGAGCTGTTCTGTGTGTGACTGTGAGTGAGCAGAGCGAGACACAGCAACACAATACATCTGTATGTGTGTAGGGGAGGGGCACTGTGACTAGCCTATCACAGAACGCTGACACAATCAGCTACCCAATGATGATTTTCATTCAATCCGAGCACAGATATTGACTCGTATTACTCGGATAATACCCGTACTCGGCAGAAGTGCTTTATCCGTATAGCTCATCTCTACTATTGTGCTTCTCAGAAGCTGAAAACGCGATTCCACGATTCTCAGCCCTCTAGCACCTTCAGAAAGTGTTTTTTCGTGCAACCTTATATAAGCACACATCTGACAAGCTTGAAAAGGGCTGTTTCACCTTGTTTCCATGAAACATGATAGGACACAGTGTGTTTATGTCAGAAATCTCGGAAAAAAGCTCTTTTATATTAGTTTATGCTAAATAATATAAAATATAATAGTTCATATTAAAGGCCAATATGTTGAGAAAAATATGATTTCAACTCGAAAATCTGATGATTTGTGTGTGGTATGATCATTTTCATGCAATCTTAGGTATCAGCATGTGTTTTGAGTGAATCCCTGCATGCATGTACAAAAGTGCTTCTCAGGAGCTGAAAACACGTTTCCCGCAGTCTCAGCGCTCTAGCGCCTTCCTTTAGTGGTTTTTCGTGCAACCTTATATAAGCACACATCTGACAAGCTTGAAAAGGGCTGTGTCACCTTTCATCACAGGACGCGGCTGTGAGTTTCCTCCCGCAATGGCGCTATCTTTGAGTTCTCTCATCTCTGCGGATTCAGTGGTAATTTGTCCAAATTTGTCAATTAAATGACTGATTTTTTTTTTAAATATATGTGATAGTGCATGAAGTATCAGCCAAATTTTGTTAATTGTAGGTTTTGTTGTCGCGCTGTTAGTGATGAACACACTTGTGTAGGTTGGACCGCGGAATGTAAAAAAGAAAGAAATGAACAGACGTTGGTAGTGTTAAGTGTACTGTGAGACCATATTTTAAGCCTTATTAAAAAAAATAAATAACTATCTGTTAATTTAAGCTTTTCTTGGTGCTTACAACGTTCTCTCTTTCTTTACTGTAGGTTCTTCCCACAGCATGTTTTTGCGGTAAGTTAACCACTGGGGAATAAAGTTGTGAGGTAACATTATTCTGTGGCCTGAATGTATATAAATTAGACATTATGGCTGTTATTATCAGCTAGAAAAATGAATGTTATATGCCTGGTTTCAGTGAAACCAGGTTGTAGTGTCGTGGATTAGGGCAAAAGTAAATTTATTTAAAACTTGTGCCTTTAGCTGTCTGTGAGAGAGGTACAGCGCAGCCGCTATCTGTCTCATCAAATGAAAAATGAAGTGCGCATGTCAATGTTTGACCATTTAAAAAAAGAGAAAAGAAAGAATAATAATTCGATTGTCTTGTCTCAAAAAAATTCCACTGCCAAATGTTTTTTTTTTATTCCACTGACAAATGTGCAGTTTTCTCACTGTTAGACTAAGCTGAACTCTAGTGCTTGCAAGTACACGAACGTTAGCCTACTGTGATTTTTAGCTGAACGTAATTTATATGTTTATAATTATTGGCTTTTAATCCAATTATTAATTATTAGTCCAATTTTAATCCAATTAATTACAAATGTTTGTATTTATGAGCAGTAGTGGGGTGGTGAGCTTTCTAACTAAGTTACACACATTGTTCAATTTAGGGTTGACACCCTAGTTGTCTTGTCCCTTAGTTTTATACTTTAACTAATGTGTTTAAGATGTTTTTTAACTTATAGGTTGTTCAGTTTAGTAACTTTCATGTGTGTGAACCAAATATATTAACTTTGAGTTATTAGGGCAGTGTTACTCATTGCGCGGTATTGTATTTTTCATTTAAATAACATTAAAAACAATCAGGGAAGCAAAGAAAAACGAATGTGCTCTATTACAAATAATAATATATATTTATATATTATTTGACTCGTCACTGACTCACTGCGTTCCACAATAGCCAGTTTTTGGCGGCCTGCCAGAAGCTAGTTTGTGTTTCATGCTAGTTAACAACTTGTGTTTACTGTACACATGGACTAAAAAATGGATCGATTTCTTTTCAAACAATCCCGCGCACAAAATGAACAGCAAAAAAGCAATGTGACAGTGACAAAAGAGGTAACTGATGGGGAGCATGCATCATCCGCAACTCGAGTAATTATTGTATTGCAATATTGTACATTGTATTTAAGCAGATAAGCTATTTAAGACTGAATAACTTGGCATACTTTGCAGTGAAAGTGGCTCTCCTATTGACTTTGTCTTATCAGTGTGGCTCACATGAAAAAAATAGTGAAGACCACTGTATTAGGGCAATCTGCTATGTATATCCTAAGTAACAAGATGAGTTTTAAATCTGGTTAGCCCTGTATTTTTTTCTCAACTGTATCAAACACAATGTTCAACTGTAAATTTAATTTGTGTTAACATGTGTCTCAGACAGTTATTGAGTTTATTCAACACTCAAAACTGCATAGTAATGCTTCCGACTTTATGTACCATTGCGGTGTGCCTGAATGCTCTCGGATATTTCGCAAATCAAATGCTTTGAAATCTCATATGTATAGAGAGCATACAGGGCATGGATCATCTGTGCAACGTTGTAAGCGGTTTGAAACTCCCTTAAAATGTGTGGCTCAGTTTTGTACGTTTACATGTGACACCTTAAGCTCCCTCATTAAACATTTAAAGTCACACATACAGGAAGGTTTAGAAATAAAATGCTCAGTCAGAGGTTGTGATTGCAGCTTTACCGTTGCATTCTCTTTAGCCTCGCATTTTTCAAGGAAACATAGAGATCTAGATCACGCCTTGTTAGGTGTGTCTGATCCTACTGAGCCTAGTAGTCCGTGTAGTCAGCCATGTTCTGATACTTTCCTTGTGGAAGATACTGAGCCAGAAAGGGAATTTGCTGTGGATGAAACTCTCTATTTACAAAACCTTGCCCTTCTGTATCTTAAATTACAAGGCAAGTTGTTGCTACCATCCAGTACAATACAGACAATCATTGAGGACTTTCAAAATGCCCATGAAATTGGCCTGTCTCATTCCTATATGATTTTAAGTCAGAAACTAAAAGAACGTGGAATCCAAGAGGCCACCATAAGCAACATCAATGATGAAATTAGCAGGCAGATCTTCTTAAGATGTGTAACAGGGACATTTTGAGCACAGACCAAAAAAGGAAGAGCTTTTTCAAAAACAATTTCAACTATGTTGAGCCTATACCTTTTCTTCAGGGCAGTGATGAAAATGGTAAGGAGTGCTTTGCCCAGTATATTTCTATCAATGAGACGTTGGCCACACTGTTCAAAAGCGAGTCTGTAAGAGAACAACATGTTGCCACACGTTTGCAACCAGCTACTGAAAATCTCATTCTGGATGTGAGAGATGGAGAGGGATTTAAGGGAAATCCGTTGTTAAAAACAGAACCTTCCTCTGTTGGTGTGATGAATAACTTGCGTCATTGTTTACTTTTGGGTTTGTACCTTTTGCATATCATTAACATGTACTAATACACACTTACACACCAAAGGAAATGGAAAATTGTGAATCGGACCATAGTTGCTCTTTACATGGTTTAAATGAGGCTTTGATTTTTAGTAATCAAATGTGGAAGTTACTCAAGGAATCTTTTCATCTGTACTTCCTAGTTTCTTGACCAATAGGCTTGCGCATACCATCCTCTCACTGTAACGCAACATTAAGATACTGCAATTTCACTGATGAAGTCCAACTATAGACTGCATAAACGTGAACAACATGAAAAGTGAAGGTTTCTTCTTCAATGTTTACAGGTATTTTTTCACACTTCACTCTTCTAACGGATGTCCCCATCCTTATGAAGTTGTGAGAGGCCCTGGATAAGAACTACAACACCATCCTGAAGTTCTTCCAAGAAGTCAACTACCAAGGAGTGAAAGATGTTTTGACTACTTTTGAACCAGAGGCATCAGATAAGACTGCAATCGTTCTACTTCTTCTGATGGCTTACTTCAAAGAGCCAAAGGATTCCATTGTGCTTGATGTTGATGTAAGTATATTTTCACTCTCAAATTAGCATTAGGTCTATTATTTTTGGATAAATGCACTGTGCTTTTATATTGCCTTTCTAGTCTTCTGAACACACTACACTTTACCCCATTCACATGGGTGCCAACTGCTAATCACACAATCATCAAAACTTTTT